>NC_025998.2:41581731-41726571 GCF_000442705.2 Elaeis guineensis
AGGATTAAACATTGACTATGTCTAGCTAGCACTAGACATGAGGTTTAGGTTCAATTTCGAGGATGAACAATTCTTTGATCTATGATCTAAGGAGCCTATGAGAAATTGGATTTAAGTGAAAATTAATTTTAGATTAGATCTAATTTAATTAAACTTAGTTAGATTCAAAAATTTTAAGTTAGACTTGGTTCTAAATCCTAAATTGTTTAGGATTGACAGCCTTTTCGAAATTATTTCGAATCAGCTTCGATTGGATTTGAATTGATCCATTTTTGGATTAGATTCTTAGAGTCCACTTTTACTGAGACTCTCTCACCTCCATGGCTGACCAACACTTGATAGGTTCTAGTTTTTGCCACCCACAAGGGGTGTGGGCATGGGTGCATTTGGGCACCAAGTTAGGTGCCAATCCTTTCTCAACTAGGTATCCTTCTTTGATAAGTTATGGATTAATTCAAAGTCTATTTGAATTAAGAATCCTAATCTTATTCATCATGGAGAATCATCTATAAATAGAAAGGATCTCAACCCATAAAACATAACAATCAAATTTTTTGAAAGATAGAAAGAGAGAGAGAGAGAGGGGCATGAGATCCTTGCGGACATCACCTTGGGCATCCCCTCTTGCCGCCCCTCCTCCTCTTGTCATGGGCCTCCATTGTAGACATCCCCTTGCTAGTGTGAGGCATCACACCTAGGCATCCCTCCCCTTCCTTGGTGGCCTTGCAAGGTGCTTCAGTCTGAGCTTCATCCTGCTTTCCTACGTAGCTCGGCATGCGTCCGAAGTAGAGGATCTGCAGATTCAGACCTATGTGAGGATTTGAGTTTAGATTTTGAAGATTGATCCCCTATTTCACTGTATATTAAGTAATAATTCAATTTTAGATGCAACCCTGGTTATCCACAAGAAAAAGATTTTCTTTTCCTTCAATTGGTATCAGAGTTAAGCTTTGATACATGGATGCATAATTAATTTTTTGAATTATTTGTATATTATATATAACTAAAATTTTATGTTAGATATTAAGTCTAATTTAAATCTATTTAAATAAAATTTATGATATAATTTTGATTGGATTACAAGAACCTAATCAATAGTTAGTTAAGGTTTGTTATAAGTTTGTTATAACAAAATTTTATTGTTGCTAAATTTTATTGAAATAATAATCTGATTTAAAATATATTTTAAATTAGTTTTAATAAAATTTTAATATTATTATTTTATTTATAAAGTTATACTTATTTTAGATCTGAATTGAATCTATTTTGATAGATTTTCAGATCGGATTTCTAGTGAAATTCTACTCTATATCAAAATAGATTTAATCAAAAAATTAATCATTATGCGTTCATATATGTATCTAATTAATTTTATATATGATATCAAATCTAAAATTGATATTTTATAATTAGTATAAGATATATTTTAGATTTGATATGATGTATATGATGCATCAAATCTGATTAGATTTGATGAAGAACATGATTGATAAGATCAAAGATATGTTCATGACATAAATTATTTTGTCAAAATTATATGTTGATGTGATTGCATATGAAATAAGATTTTAAATCTTAGTAGTCCAGTACTCAGATTGATAAGATCACCAGACTATCTGATCATAAGAGATCAAAGGGATTAATCTTCCTCTTTTGCCCATTCGACAGGTTCTCTTATGACGTGTAGGGATTTTGTTGTGATCCGATTTCATGAAAAAATGTGAATAAATTTTTATAAATTATTTTAATCATAAATATATTTATATTAGATCTAAAATAATTTATGATTCATTATAATAAGATAAATTTAGATATAAAATTATTTTAGAATCTGAATAGAATGTTACATTAGATATAATCGATATTGATTTAAAAATTAACATGATGCATGTGATGTATGTATAAAGTTTAGATCACACCTATGCATATTTAATTGTTAAACATATTATAAAAAATTATTTTTATGATTTGAAACATATGATATGCTTTACTTGAAATCCTGATAGAATAGTTCTACAAATTGAAACATACATTTCACACACTTAATTTTGAATTAAGTTTAAATAATATAGATTTGAAAATTGAAGGTTATTAAGACACCACATAAATTGATGGGCTATGGGTTAGCATGAATTAGATCCTTCTAATGGGTTAGACCTAGGGATAGAAATAAATATGGATCAAGTAGAAAAATTGGTTAAATCTAATAAAGAGCTGAATTAGATTAGGTCAGAATTTTTCTAGATCAATCTTAATAGTTGAAGTTTGATTCAGTCTATATTTTTGACCTTAATAAATAGGGCATGATCATGGCTCCATGGTTGAGTTCAAATCTTTTGGTGGATCAAATAGAAACTAATTAACCAATTGGTGTCTAAGATAAGTCTGGCAGTTTTGATCAAGTGATTATTAATTGGGAACTACTCACGTAGATGGCATCTACGATAAGTTAATGGCATATCCCTCCCACTGATCCATGCCAACAAGATAGATTATGTTTTGATTAGGTTACTAGTTGATTCGAGCTGGTCCATGCCATCAAGGTAAATCAGTATGACTGATTTAGGTGTCTTTAGACCAGCTTGTGTCTAATCTTCTACATAACTTGGTGAAGTCAGTGGGAGATTTTATGACTTGCAGGTCAACTTCTTCTATTATTCTCAAGTCAATAAAATCAAATCCTCTAAATTATAAGGTCCTTAAAAAATGATACAGCTATGGAGATAACTTATTCATAGCCTCCCATTAAGGTGCGTGATAATGAGTCTAATGTTTCAAATAAGCATTGGTAGCATCACACGTCTGATGTCAATTGGATATTAAAATTATCATTCATCATATGATCGTCTTATTGTACCTTCAGATCAATGCTCAGGTTGGCAGAGTTACACTCGGGCTTGGACATTCGTTTATTGGATACACTTAGTGTAGTCATGTTAATAGTTAGACCTAACCAAGATTTCAGTGGAGGCACCATATGCCTGCTGAAGGGATGCCTGGGGAAAAACCTAATTGCTAAAAGTTGTTTGGAGAAATAATTGGTTATGAACCTATCTATGGATGCACTAGGGTTGGCTGAGGCACACTCAGGCCTAAATGTAGTCTGTGTGGATTCTAGTACTTGTTAAGAAATTAATGTAATTCTTTGAGTGAGAGGTAGAGGCTATCAATTCGTACAAAATAATGGAAGAACCTTTAGACTAAAGTCTATATCTTTAGAATTAAAAGTAATTCATATACTAATAGGCTTTTATTTTTTTCTTTCAGCTATGATCAACACACTATCTCTCCATTTGCTATCGAATAGTGACAAGCTCATTAGACCCAACTTCGATAACTAGTATCAAAAATTGAAGATCATCTTGGAGAACAAAAAGATTTTGTACATGCTTACAGATGAGACACCTAAAGAACCTGCTGCCAACGCTCCTCATACTGCGAGAGATACTTATTTGAAGTGACTCAATGATCATATGATTGTATGTTGCATGATGAGGGTGGTGATCAACGACAAACTTAGCTATAAATTTGAGGATGCACAGCCAGAGGAGATTATTCAAATAATGAATGAGTCCTTCGGCACCCTTGAGAATGTGGAGAGATAAAATCTCTAGCACAGTGATCAATCACCATATGCGAGAGGAAACTTCAGTCAGCGATCATGTATTGTACATGATTGAGCAGATTGAATGTCTGAGTAAACTTAGCTTTCTTTTGTATGAACAGTTAGGCAAAGATGTTATCCTCAATTCGCTACCAAAATCCTACCTACTCTTCCTGAGTCGTTACAGAATGACAAAGCCTCAGTGAACTATCATAATTTGCTAGATTTATTACAGACTTCTAAGAAGGACCATCAGCTCCAGAAAGAGCCCATGCATGTTGTAGGAGGTTCATCAGTAGGTCGTCGATCCTCTAAGAGAGGAAAAAAAGAAGGTACAAAAAAATTATGCCGTCGATCCAAAATAGAGCAAAACATCAAAAGTCGATAGGAACCAGGTGGAATGCTTCTTTGCAAGAAGTTGGATTATTGAAAAAAAAATTATCCTATTTATATAGCTATCCTTAACCTAAATAGGTCCAAAAATAAGAGAAAGAAACAATCGATTGCTTCATAAGGTACTTATTTGTTAATGAAAAAATATTGGCAGTTTTGTGCATGTAATTTTAAAATTTTTTATAGCAAATCTTGATAGATTAAATAATTTAATCTATATTACATACATAAGATCTAAACTAAACTACCATGTCAAGATCTATGATATGATTAAATATGATATTAAGATCTAAAAATAAAAATCTGCATCGATCATATCGATGCTCTAGATTAGATCTAACCCTTAGATCTAATTAAATCTGATCTAATGAGTTCAGAACTCATTATCGAAGCACGGATTGCTGATCTCCACAAGTGTATTGTGTGGAAAGAAGTTTCTTCAGGTTGCTTGCAGTCGTACAAAGGTGTTTGACCTCTACAGATCGTCCACACAAAGAACGGATGCTGATCAGGCTCCTCGAGAGTGCTAGCTGGCCAGGATCTTTGAAGACTGATCTTCTTCTTCTTCTTTTGATCTCTTAGATGCTCTAAAAGGGAGAAGAATTAATGAAAGAAGGAAAGAGATGAGAAAGCTATGGAAAAGAAATAAATGTCAAGTATAACTCATATGAGGTGTCCAACTATTGGACTCCCTTTTTATAGCTCGGTGTTAGGGTTTAGGGTTAAGAGGAGGCACCAAACATCTCCACTTCAACCACCATATAAGGCATCCCATTTTTTGTTAATTTGTGTGATGATGTGAAAAGGAAATCAGATCTTTCTCACACCAACCAACACCTCAACACACCTAGAAAAATAATATTTGATGCCACCCAACTTTCCAAACAAAACTGATCTCTTTCCTTCTTATTTCCTTATCTTCGATTTGGATCAAATTCAAATCAGAAAAGAGATAGGATCTATGACTCATCAAGAGTGCCACCCACCCCTCTCTGTGCCCTCCTCTCTCACACCCAAAGATTTCACACAAAACATATTTTTACATTAAAGGAGATGGCATGGGACCTAGGGCTTGTGCAAGGGAGAGAGTCCCAATTGACTGAGATTCTTTATTTTCAATTTGATTCCAAATCAAATCAGATCTGATTTGAACCCAATGAGAGGAAGGAACCTAATATAATTAGAAACACAATCACCTCAATAAATTTCTAACTCAATTAGAAATTAACTAAATCCATGTCCTGATCAAATTAGAAATAAGTTTTTCTTGCAATTAAGCTGGATCAAATCAAACCTAATCTAAGTCAAACTGAATCCAATTCAATTAGACTTGATTTAAACCTCTTTGCTCAATCAAATTAAGTCAATTAGTAATCTAATTACTAATAATTTTTTTATTAATAGCAAAGTCCCAGTCCAGTGGGACTATCCTCCAGAGTCCCAACCCAATGGGACTCTACACTAGAGTCTCAATCCAATGGGACTCTTCAGCCATCCGATCAGACTGAATCTTTTAATATGTGTGATCCTATAGATTTGAATCTAAGTCCGTAGCATAGGAATAAATTTTTATACTAATTGATGTAGCCATCTAGCAATGGGATCCGACGTCCAGATAGGCCGAAAGATTGCAAAGCAACATTCTCGAACCTACTGACTTATGATTATCGTATAATTCATCTCTTTGACCCTAATGCTCAAGATGACCTAGGATTTAACTGTCAACCCTAAAATAGTCAATCACATTACATTTCAACCTTTTAAATCTATCACATAGATTATCTTGATCAAGATTTTCTAAATTAAAATACACTGACGCATTAACTCTTACATATTCAGAGGGATCAATCTCATCTCGACTCACGTACTGATTTGATAAGTACTTGACTGCATCCAAAAAAGCTTTCATTACTGAATTAGAAATTCAGATGGTTTGGCACCAAATTTTAGTGAGTTGCTTACAAGTCATCATAGTGATCTGAGGTTGGAGGGACACTTATATCCATACCCTTCGTGAGCTACTCTTGACTGTAGAGTACTCCGTAATTGATCACGTTCGATCTAAATGTACTCCTTCATTCTACCTGCATGCCATATCAGTATCTCCACACTCCTTGGTTAAGAGGACAACCAACTCATTTGACACACAATAACCTATACTTGATATTGCTATCATCCTATTAACAATATATTATTTGGTCATGAAATATTTTAAGGACTAAATAACAAATCCTCTTTTGTCAATTAAATATAATCCTAATGACTTCATCACAACACAAAAATTCAAAAAAGATGGATAAAATGTAATGAAAAAGTCAAATAAATTTTATTAATAAAAAATTATATATAATTTATAATATGAGCACAATCATCAATAGGATAACGATTGGCTTTGGGACATAATTTCTAACAACTCCCACTTGGAATAAAGTCAATCGATACAGTATCAATTGTTAGATGTGTGCCTAGATGCCAGATTGGCTGACACATTCCTGTATAAATCTAAGGGAAATTTATAATTTTAACTATAAATAAATGAAAGGTTATTCTACTATCACATTGTGTATATTATGTCTGTGATACATCCTTTGAGTTAGTAGGAATGTTAATTCATATTTTCAAGAGTTAAAATTTAAGGCATGAATTTACATAACTAACTCATAAATGGCTCCTGACCATAGGATCATCAAGGATGTGATCGATCCGGAAGGTTGGTGTACGATCGTTTTCTTAGAGTAGATGTGTCTTGAGTCTACGGTATGGAATATCGAAGTGAGAGTACAGGTATTCATTGAGAATGAGAGTACTGAGCATGACCACCTCAGCAGTCATAAGGAAGTCTACCTTCTCGTGATGACTAGCTCAATGCTGCAGCTGTGTGTCTAGTTCTTTGACCTGAGGTACATCGTCAGTTCACCTTGAGTGTTATAGTTTGACTACACCATAACTGATCTCCTAGCCATTCAGAATCCTAAGGTGTATGTTGGCTATAGTATATTCATTGTAGGAACCAGATCGCACTAAGAAGGAATCTATCAACCTCGGTAGATGAGAGGAGTAGTCCTATGATGATCGAAAGATCGAGTCCTTAAGCTCATGGCCATGGTAGAGTGAAATAATGGAAAAGAGTTTTTCATTGGGGTTTCACATTGAACTCGGATCAATCGATTGATTCATATGACTGATGTTGGATTTGATGAGTTCACCTTAATCCTAATTCAGTCGGGACTCATGATAGAAAAACTCAATCACATAGGTAGCTGCACTGAGAGGTTCGTCTTCATTTTTGATGGGTTGCCACCATATACTACTAGATGTCACTGGTAGATTTTGGGAGCAATTAGAATGATCTTGATGGTGATCATTCTAATTGTCTGAATCAGAAGAGTTCTGATCCATGAAAGGAGTTTCGATGATGTCGATGATGAGATCACGACATATCTATTACCATATAAAATAAACCTAACTGGATCACACAAACAAGAGTTAGGTTGGATGTCATCAATTGAGCTAGTCCAGTTCGATTGATTGGATTAGATCCAATTAGGTTCAAGAAAATTGTGCTAGCACACGATTGAGCCTAACTTTCTCCTCGTATATCTTTTCTATCTGACTGAGCCAAATTGATTTGACTCACCCAGAGAACCTTAAGAAGATTTTTTATAGTCTGACTAGAGCCAGTCTAGCTCAGAAAGGATTTATCTTAATTCATGAGATGAATTTAAGATAACACCTGCTAATTCCTGTCACCTGCCATTCTCGTTTTAGGACATTGGTCAAGCGTTGACCCATGGACCTTGGACTGAAGGCCACTTGGCAAGAGGTCATTGGAGATTTTTTATGGAGTGTCCACCCACTAATTGGGCCTCAATGTGGGTGCCATATTCAGATTGGGCGTGCGCCCCAAGTGGATAAGGATAGAGTCCCATGAGATGAGGACTCTGATCCTTTGATCAACTTGGACTGTGGGGCGCAAATCTCACTGTGCTTATCCAGTGTTGGCACCAACAGTAGGAGGGATTGTGATAATTTTATTTGATATGATCAGATGATATCACTCTATCAATCAAAATTTTTTCAAAATTAATTGAAATTTTTTGATTGGTCGAATGATGTGGCACTGCATGGCGCAGCAGGGTTTGTTTAAACCCTGTCTGCGCCTAGGGTTTAGAGACTCTGCTCAATAACCAACAAAAGCCTAAATTCTCTCTACTTCTCTATACCCCTCTACTCCTCTCCCTCCCCTCTTCATGTCCAAGATGTTGGGCATTCATCTGGTGCTTGTCCAAGGCATGGTGGTTTCCTGATTAGAAGGCTACAGAGATTTATCGAGAAGCTGCTGCTCTAGCTTTAGAAGATCTTTTGAAGTTATTCCAGATGAGATCCAGATCTAATTTTTGGAGCAAACATTCATGAAGAGAAGATGATCTAGATACTACTCAAGTGGATATGGTAGAGGCTAGATGACTGCGTGGCTATTTTAGAACCTCGGGCATTGCTGCGATCATCTACAGGGTAATTTAGTTACCCTAGAGGTATTTTCTATTCCTCATATTTTTAGATTTAATTTTAGATTTAATATTAGATAATAAAAATTAGATCTAATAGATTTAGATCTAAATATCGTAAGATAATTTTTTAAAATATTTCATCCCGATCTCATTAGATCTGGAAGATCCTACAAGGAAAAAGCTGATTTTTCCTTCAACTGGTATCAGAGTCAGGTTGATAGCTCTATTTTAGATCTAATTTAGATCTAATTTTTATTTTTATTTATCTAATATTAATAAATTTTAGATATAACATCATATGTGATAGGATCTAAAATCAAAAAAAATTAAAATTAAATCTAAGTAGATCTAACATGTATGAGATGCATGACTAGACTAGGAGTAGTTTGATCTATGAATAGTCTTATAGTTTTATATTTTAATGTGATTAAAATATAAATTAGATCTAATTTATTCTATATTTTTTTAATATTATAAATATTATATTTAGATCAAAAAATAAAAAAAAATTAATTAATATATAAGATTGATCTGTTGCATGCCTAGACTAGTTGTAGAATTATTCTAGTAACTGTCTAGAATAGATTTTATATTGAATAGTTTAATTTAAATCTTATTTTTCAGATATTATATGTGATGTATCAAATCTGAAAGCATGCTAATTAGATCAGATTTTAATACATGATATGTATGCAAAGCATGTATAAGTTAGATCTGAAATTATATATGTGATATGTAACTTAGATCTAACTAGTTTTGTAGTTAAATTAATATTTCTAATTAAGGTATTCCTCATGACCGTCCTATCATGAGAATAAAGTAGGGTTTAAGACTCTCTCCTCTCATTCAATGGGGTGTTCTTATGGCGTGTAGGGGTGCTGCGCATTCATCCTTAATCAGAAATCAAAATTTACTTTTCTGTAAAATCCTAGATCCTGAAACCTTAGGATTTATTTTACATATTTTGTTTATGAACCTAAGGCTTAATTAATGAATTAAGCTTATGAAATCTAATTAGGTCTAAAATTAAAATTTCAGATCTAAGTCATTTTCATAAAATTGGGTTTGGGCTTAGGTAGCTCAATTAGGTCTAGCAGTTGATCAAACTGAATCAAAAGTTGGTTAGGTGGGATTATGAAAGCTAATAATTGACCAGCCTAATAGGATTAAGTCTAGGTCAAGGTCGAATCACATTTAGATGTGACTCAATCAAGTTAAGACCTAATTTGGCTCAGTGGTTAGAGCCTGGATTGTAGACTAATCCAATTGGTTCTGGTTCGATAATTTGATGTCTAAGGTAAGTTGGGCAGATGTGACCGACTGATTTTTAATTGAGAGCTACTCGACTCGAATGCGTTCTTGTCAAGTTAATGGCATATCCCTTCCATCAGTCTCACTTATCTGGCCATATGTGTCGACCCAGTTCTGATTTGAGGTGGCTAACAATTCGAGCTAACCTATGTCACTAGGTTAGTCATAATTGTTATGACTATGTCAACTCAAGTTTAATGAGACCTAAATCAAATCTCCCTAAGAAAATATTAAGTCTAAGATCTTCCACCATTGTGGATGTGAGAGCCCTTCCCGAGGTTGATTGTTCTCGGCTGGTTACAATGGCTCAGTTACATCAGAAAGACACAACCATGTCCATTAGGCATTGAATGCTATGGATTAGAGGATGGGTTGTGCTCAATATTCCAGATATAGTGAGGGACCCAATCAGGAATCTAATTCGTGCAAATGGTGGGTCTGACTTAACTAAGGATTGGAGCAATATTTCGAGCATGGTGAGCTTCATGAATTAGAGACCAAGTTTTATGTGCACCATGATTAGAGAATCATTGGATAAGAGTTGTCCACTCATCGATTGATCCATCACCAATAATTGTTAGGTGAGGTGGTGAGCCAGTCGGTGAGACCGCACCACCCACTAGAAATCACTAATCACGGAGATTTTCACATCTCTATCTAGAGAGTGTAGGAATCTGAGAAAATAGTGAGAGCCTAATTTGTTTAAAAATAAAATTTCTAAATAAATTGGTTAAGTCTGATTACAAAATCTAACTAGAAACTTTTGACTCTCTATAGGAAACATGTCTGCGTCCAACCCCCTAACCAAAATACTAGACACCCACAGATTGATTGGACCTAATTTCAAGGATTGATTGAGGAACTACAGAATTATTCTGGGTTTCGAGAAACTGACTCATGTCTTGGACCAGGACCCACCTGCCATACCAGTACGTCTGACTGCTGAACAGAGAGCGTCTCTGAAAAGATGGATGGATGATAATAACAAAGTTAGGTACTACATGTTGGATGCCATGTCTGATGACTTGCAACGCCAGCATGAGAACATTATGACTACCTGCCAAATGTTGGCTCACCTACAAGAGTTGTTTGGTGAACAAAGTCGTGCAGCCAAGTATCAAGTCTGCCAAAGACTTTTTAAGACTAAAATGCGTGATGGGTAGTCAGTCCAAGATCATTATTTGTTAATGATCATGGACATTGAGGAGCTTGAGAAGCTCGGTGTTATCTTAGACAAAGATTTTCAGATTGATGTGATCCTTCAATCCTTGTCTGATGCATATGGTCAGTTCATCATGAACTTTCATATGCATAAGATGCAGTGTACCTTGGCTGAGTTAATGAACATGTTGGTTACGACTGAACTTTCTTTGAAGGGTTCAAAAGGCTCAGTCCTTATTGTGGAGCGGACTTCTTCCAAAAGAAAGTCTTTTGAAAGGAAGAAGTCTGCGAAGAAGCAGAAGGTGGATGGAAAGAAGAAGAAGATGGAACCGAAGAAGAAGACTGCTGAAAAGGAAAAATATTTTCACTGTAATTCAGACGGTCATTTGAAGCGGAACTATCCTCAGTACCTGACCACCCTGAAGAATAAGAAGGATGGTCCTTCTGGAGGTATGCTCGTTATAGAATCTAATCTTACAATTTTCTTTGCATCCAGTTGGGTACTTGACTCTGGTTCTAGTGCTCATTTGTGCACTTCTATGCAGGATCTTGAGGAGAGCAGGAAGCTGAGGGATGGGGATATGATCCTACGCATCGAAAATGGAGCAAGAGTTGCTGCTGTGGTCGTGGGAACCTACCCTCTGCGATTACCGTTAGGATTAGATTTAGTTCTTAGAGATTGTTATTATGTGCCTGCAGCAAGCAAAAATTTGATTTCTGTTTCATGTTTAGCACAAGAAGGCTATGCGATTAGCTTTCATAAGAACCATTGTAACATATTTTATGAAAATAATAAAGTTGCAAATGGTTTTCTTCTTAATAATCTCTATCAGCTACATATTGATGTATCTGTATTTCATATCGAGCAAAATGTGAATGCCATGGGAATTAAAAGGCCTAGAGATAGTCTAAATGATAGGTATCTGTGGCACCTATGGCTAGGTCATATAGCGGAAGACAGGGTTAACAAATTGGAGAAATTTGGACTATTGAGTCCGTTGACTTTCGAGTCATATCCAGTTTGTGAATCATTCCTTCAAGGCAAAATGACCAAGCTTCCTTTTACAGGACATAGGAAAAGGGCCCCAGACCTACTTGCCCTAGTACATACAGATATGTGTGGCCCATTTGATGTGCTGGCTAGAGGCAACTATGTTTACTTCATTACCTTCACCGATGATATATTTAGGTACGGATATGTGTTTCTAATGAAACACAAGTCTGAAGCCTTTGAAAAATTCAAAGAATTCAGACATGAGGTAAAAAAACAAATAGAAAAGCCCATTAAGATTCTTCGATTAGATCGAGGAGGTGAATACCTTAGTCGAGAGTTTCTAGACTATCTTATGGACAATGGCATAGTCTCTCAATGGACTCCACCTGGAACGCCACAACTCAATGGGATTTCAGAATAGAGGAATCGGACCCTATTAGATATGGTCCGTTCCATGATGAGCTTCACGGACCTCCCTGAGTTTCTTTGGAGATATTATCTCATGACAGCAATATATGTATTGAATAGGATTTCTTCTAAAATCGTTCCTACCACACCGTATGAGATATGACATGGTAAGAAGCCAACTCTGAGTCATCTCAGAATTTGGGGTTGTCTGGCTCATGTTAAGAGACAGCAGGTGGATAAGTTAGAGTTCAGGTCTTTTAGAGCTCGATTCATAGGATATCTTAAAGAGTCATTAGGATACTATTTCTATATTTCAGAAGATTACAATGTGATTGTGAATCGACATACTATTTTTTTTGAAAAATAGTTTATTCAAGATGGTGGCATCGGAAGAAGAATTAAGCTCAAGAAGAATGTCTTCCAAGAGCAACGAGCTAAAGAACCTGAGGAACCCAATCAATTATAATCAGTCCTAACACAATCTCTTCCACCTTGTAGATCGATTAGGGTTTTTCATCCTCCTGAAAGGTACTTAGGTACTATACAAGAAGAAGTAGAGAAAATGTTCCTCATGAAAAATGGGGCTTATGGTGATGACCCCAAGATCTATGACGAGGCGATATCAGATATCGACTCTGAGAAATGGTTAGAGGCAATGAGATCAGAAATTGACTCGATGCACTCAAACCAAGTCTGGACCTTGGTAGATCCACCTGAAGGTATTGTACCTATTAGGTGTAAATGGATCTTCAAGAGAAAAATAGGTGTAAATGGGAATGTGGAGACATTCAAGGCAAGGCTCATAGCGAAAGGTTATAGTCAGCGTGAAGGTATTGACTATCAGGATACCTTTTCGTCCGTAGCCATGCTAAAATCCATCCACACATTGCTTGTTGTTGCAGCCTATTTCGATTATGAAAAATGATAGATGGATGTGAAAATGGTGTTCTTAAATGGATATCTTGAGAAAGATATCTATATAGAATAGCCGTTTGGTTTCACATCCAGTGATGATGATCACAAGATCTGCAAGCTGCAAAGGTCCATTTATGGACTTAAGCAAGCATCTCGGAGCTGGAATACTCATTTCAATGATGTGATCAAAATGTTTGATTTCATCAAGAATGAGGAGGAATCATGTGTGTTCAAGAAGGTCAGTGGGAGCGCAGTTGTCTTCCTTGTACTGTATGTAGATGACATCCTCCTGATTGAAAATGATATTTTCATGTTGACCTCAGTCAAAATATGGTTGTCTAAGGAGTTCTCTATGAAAGATCTAGAAGAGGCATCCTTTATACTGGGTATTAAGGAGATAGACCAAATAGGATGCTGGGACTCTCACAGAAGATGTACATAGAGGAGGTGCTAAAAAGTTTTAGCATAGAAAACTCCAAAAGAGGTTTAGTACCTTTTAGATATGGCATTCATCTCTCCAAAAAGATGTGCCCTAGCACACCTGAGGAGATTGAACGCATGAGCAAGATCTCTTATGCTTCGACAATAGGAAGCCTCATGTATACCATGCTATGTACACGACCTGATATAGCCCATGCTGTGAGTGTCACAAGTAGATATCAGTCGAATCCAGGCGAGGAGCACTGGACTTCTGTAAAATGTATCCTTAAGTACTTGAGAAGGACTAAGTATATATTTTTAGTCTTTGGTAATGGAGAACTCCAGGTTCAGGGATTTACAGACTCAGACTTTATGTCTGATATAGATGATCGAAAGTCGATATCTGGAAGTCTGTTCATTTGCAATGGTGGTGTAGTTAGCTGGAAGAGTTTCAAGCAGATGGTGATTGCTGATTCCACTATGGAGGCAGAGTATATTGCTGCATCGGATGCTGCAAAGGAGGCATTCTGGTACAAGAAGTTTACCACAGAGCTTGGAGTGATGTCATTGGATGCCATCCCTCTTTACTGCGACAATAATGGCGCCATAGCCCTAGCTAAGGAGTCAAGGTCTCACCAGAAGTCCAAGCATATCGAGCGGCGATTCTATCTGATCTGTGATTATCTCGAAAAAGGTTATGTTGAGGTTAAGAGAGTCGACTCCACAGATAATGTGGCAGACCCACTGACAAAGCCATTAGGCCAGCAAAAGATCGAAGCCCATCTTGAGAAGATGGGATTTAGATATGTAGCCAATTGGCATTAGATCAAGTGGGAGTTTGTTAGATATGTGTCCTAGATGCCAGATTGGCTGACATATTCCTATACAAATCTAAGAGCAAATTTATAATTTTGACTATAAATAAATAAAAGGGTTATTCTACTATCACATTGTGTACATTATATCTATGATACATTCTTTGAGTTAGTAGGGATGTTAATTCATATTTTCAAGAGTTGAAAATTTAAGGCATGAATTTATATAACTAACTCATAAACAGCTCCTGACCATAGGATCATCATGAGGATGGTGATCGATCCGGAAGGTTGGTGTACGATCGCTTTCTTAGGGTAGATGTGTCTTGAGTCTACAGTGTGGAAACATCGGAGCGAGAGTACAGATATTTGTTGAGAACGAGAGTACTGAGCATGACCACCTCGAGCAGTTATAAGGAAGTCTACCTTCTCATCGATGAATAGCTCGATGCTATAGTTGTGTGTCTAGTTCTTTGACCTGAGGTACATCGCTAGTTCACCTTGAGTGTGTTATAGTTTGACTACACCATAACTCGATCTCCTAGCTATTCAAAATCCTAATGTGTATGTTGGCTATAGCATATTTATTGTAGGAACTAGATCGCACCAAGAAGAAATCTATCAACCTTGGTAGATGAGAGGAGTAGTCCTATGATGATCGAAAGATCGAGTCCTTAAGCCCATGGCCATGGCAGAGTGAAATAATGGAAAAAAAATTTTCATTGGGGTTTCACATCGGACTTGGATCAATCGATTGATTTCTATGACTGATGTTGGGTTTGACGAGTTCACCTTAACCCTAATTCAGTCGGGACTCATGATAGAGGAACTCAATCACACAGGTAGCTGCATCGAGAGTTTCATCTTCATTTTTGATGGGTTGCCACTATATACTTCTAGGTGTCACTGGTGGATTTTGGGAGTAATTAGAATGATCTGATGGTCGATCATTCTAATTGTCTGAATCAGAAGAGTTCTGATCCATTGAAAGGAGTTTTGATGATGTCGATGATGAGATCATGACATGTCTCATTATCATATGAAAATAAACCTAACTAGATCATACAAATAAGAGTTAGAATCTGGATGTCATCAATTGAGCTAGCCCAGTTCGATTGATTTGGATTAGATCCAATTAGGTTCAAGAAAATCGTGCTAGCACACGATTGAGCCTAACTTTCTCCTCGTGTAATCTTTTCTATCTCGACTGAGCTAAATATGATTTGACTCATCCAGAGAGCCTTGAGAAGGTTTTTCACAGTCTGAGTGGAGCCAGTTTAGCTCAAAAAGAATTTATTTTAATTTATGAGATGTATTTAAGACAACACCTGCTAATTCCTGTCACCTGCCATTTTTGTTTTAGGACATTGGTCAAACGTTGACCCATGGACCTTGGACTGAAGGCCACTTGGCAAGAGGTCATTGGAGATTTTTTATAGAGTGTCCACCAGCTAAATTGGGCCTCAAAGTGGGCACCATATTCAGATTGGGCGTGCACCCCAAGTGGATAAGGATAGAGTCCCATGAGATGAGGACTCTGATCCCTTGATCAACTTGGACTATGGGGCGCAAATCTCACTGTGCTTATCCAGTGTTGGCACCAATAGTAGGAGGGATTATGGATATTTTTATCTGATATGATTAGATGATATCACTCCATCAATCAAAATTTTTCTAAAATTAATTAAAATTTTTTGATTGGTCGAATGATGTGGCACTGCATGGCACAGCAGGGTCTATTTAAACCCTATCTGCACCTAGGGTTTAGAGACTCTACTCAATAACCAGTAGAAGCTTGAATCCTCTCCACTTCTCTATGCCCCCTCTGCTCCTCTCCCTCCCCTCTTCATGTCCAAGAGGTTGGGCATCCATTTGGTGCTTGTCCAAGGCGTGGTGGCTTTTTGATTAGAAGGCTGCAGAGATTTATCGAGAAGCTGCTGCTCCAGCTTCAGAAGATCTTTTGAAGATCTTCCAGATCAGATCCAGATTTGATTTTTGGAGCAAAGATTTGCGAGGAGAAGATAATCCAGATCCTACTCAAGTGGATACCTGTAGAGGCCAGGCGACTGCGTGGCTATTTTAGAACCTCAGGCATTGCTGCGATCATCTACAGGGTAATCTAGTTACCCTAGAGGTATTTCTCTATTTCTCATTTTTTTAGATTTAATTTTAGATTTAATATCAGATAATAAGAATTAAATCTAATAGATCTTAGATCCAAAATATCATAGGATAATTTTTTGAAATATTCTACCTCAGATCTCATTAGATTTGGAAGATCCTATAAGGAAAAAGTTGATTTTTCCTTCACTGACAAGTCAACAATCCTCCCACTGACTTCACCAAGTCATGTCGAGGATAAATGCAAGTCGAACTAAGGGCATCTAAATTAGTCAAACTAATTTTCTAATAAGCATGGGTCAACCCTAATCATTAAGCGATCTAATCAAAACTTGATTCACCTTGTTCGCCACGTAAGTGAGATCAATGGGAGGGATATGCCATTAACTCGTCATAGACTCAATCTATGTGAGTAGCTCCCAATTAAAAATCACCAGTCAAGACTATCAAACTTACTTTAGACATCAACTGGTTAATCAGTTTCAATTGGATCTATTTATGGATTTGTGTTCGACCGCTGATCTCAAGATCAAAGTCTATTTGGGTGTAATCAAACACATAGACTCGACCAACTACAACTATTATATTGGCTCTAGAAAAATTCTGATTTAATTTAATTTTTTTTCTTAGTCTATTTAATCTTTGATTCTAACCCTAGGTCTAACCCAATTAGGAGGACCTGATCAAGCTAACCCATAACCCGTCACCCATGTTTTATGTGAATGACATTAGATCTTTAGTTCACAATTCTAGATTTAATTTTTTCAACTTAATTCTCAATTAAGTTTGGAGCTGTGGGTAGAGGTTTGATGTTTAAAAATAATTTTAAATTTTATAAAATATTTTTATAATTAATTTTTATGCATAATTATTTAGATCTAAAATTTGAATCGGCTCACCTCTGGATTGAGCCGACTCATCACAATGGGTCGACTGAGTTCTGAGACTTAGTTGATTCATTGATGATGAATTATTAATCATAATTTTTAGCCTGTTAGATTGAGTCCGCTCAACAGAAATTGAGCTGACTAATCAAGATCCTAAGTTGACTCAACAGACGAACTACAATAATTGTATTAACTTCAGATTAAAATAATTTTATGTAAATAGTAAAAAAATCAATTATAAATTATTTTAAAATTATTCTAAATATATTCATGGTTCTAGATTTTATTTGTAAAGATTAGATGTAACTATTTTTCATACAATATATCATATACACAATCTTAAGATTTTGAAAAAAGTAAAGTTTTTTTTTCACATTCATCTTCATGGGATATAGTCATAATAGCACCCCTACATATCATAAGAGGATCTAATTGAATAGAAAAAAGAGAGATCTAATCTCTATTACCTCCTATGACCGAATGTCCTGATGACAAATCCGATACGATTACTTCGCTACTCAGATCATCTAATCTAAATAATTTAGATCTAATCTATATTATTTTAGATCTAATTATTATATTTTGATCATATTAAAATTAAATAATAATTGTCATAAATAAATTTCATATGTTTCAATTTAAAATCAGATTCTATAAGGGTCAGCACAAACTATGACAACCTTTGTACTATAAGGGATAAACCTTATAGCAGGACAACCTTATATCAGTTTGTACGATCAGATTTATAACTAATTTTAGATCTAAATATCATATATTAGATAAATTAAATTATAGATCTAAATACATATAATATCATTTTATATTGAATCGTGGCTTTGATACCACTGATGGGATGCGTAGGAGTTTCATACATGCATTTCAAAAATTTTACAGTGAAAAATAATCGATTAAACTATTTAATCTATAAATACATATATAAGATTTGATCTTAAAACTTTTATAAATACATCTATGATATGAATTTATATACATAAAAATCTAAATCTAAAATAACAAGCATGTGAACCAAAAATCAGCATTTAGTAATAGATCTAATCTACTACTATCAAGATTCCGAACCTAATACCTGAGCATGGGTAGTCAAACTCCATGATCAAGAATATGAATCGAAAAGTCTTCTCTAGTTGCTCATAGCCACATAAGCATCCGACTTCTATGAATGGTCCATACGAATCCCTCAGACCGATCAGCCCTTCGCGGGAGTGCTAGCTCACGCAGTCGACTTCTGATGGTGGATCTGATTCGATCCTTTTCTTTGATTATCTGAAACCTTTTCAATATCGAAGATAGATTAGAGAAAAATACTGGATGGTAGAAGAAAAATAGATGAAGACACTCTTCTCTTTGGTTTTCTCTCACCCAAAAACCCTAGAATAGTTTTAGGTCTCTCACCCTAGAGGAGATCGGTCTCCTCCTTTGTTCACACCAAAGAAGATAGAATCCAACCCAATCCTCATGCCCCAAGAAAGGTATTTGGCCCCTCTTTCTCTCAGCAATCTCATAATGAAACCTCAGATATTTTGGCACACAAAAAGAAGGCTTTTTATGGTTGTCACACACATGGAATTAGATAGGATAAGGGCTGGAGTTTGTTGCAATTCAAATCATTTTAAATTTTAATTTAACTCTAACTTTTTCTCACTTTTATCTAACTTAAAGAAGGACCTACCAGAAGATTTTGGGCATAGAAAACATATGGGAGCTCCTCCTTTTTATCACATAAATTAGGCTCCTTCATAAGGCATCGGCGAGTGGGATGATAGGGATAGATTTTTGAGTTTAAATTCAAACTTTTGAATTCAATTTAAAACAAATCTAATCCACTCCAAAGAGGGTGACAAAATGGGGTTTAGCAATAGGTTTTCTCATGCACAAACTGATTTTGTGTGATGAGAAAAAGGGTGAGTCTTTCTGGGTGGTGCAAGGGAGAGAGTTTCATTCATTTGGGACTCTAGGGTTTAACCCATTCGATTTCTTTCAAACCCAATCCAATTATATCTAAATAAAATATAATAAATCTAATCTAATTAGGTTCCAATAATCTCAATTAAATCTGATCAAATTAGTAAATTAATTGAGTCATAGATTCGATCAAAGTAGGATCATTTCTTTCTTACCGATTAGGTTATCTCATAATCTAATCAGACCTGACCCGATTGAATCCAATTCAATCAGACTTGATCCAGACTTTAATACTGAATTAAATTGAGTTAATTAGTGATCTAATCATTAATTAATTTTTTATTAATGATAGTATCTCAGTCCAATAAGACTCTTCATCAGAGTCTCCGTCCAATGGGACTCTTCCACAAAGTCTCCGTCCAGTGGGACTCTTCACGAGAGTCCCAATTCAATGAGACTCTTCAGATTAGTCATCTAATTGAGAGAAACTTCTAATATGTGTGACCCTATAGATTCGATCCTAAGCCAGTAGCACAGGAATAGATTTTTGTACCAATCAGAGCAACTATCTAGCAATGGTATCCAATATCCGAATAGGCTGAATGTATGCAAAGCAATACTCAAGAACCTACTTGGATATAGTTACCATATAATTCATCCCTTTGACCCTTGATGCTAGGATAACTTATAGTTTAAACTGTCAACTCTTAACAATGCATCCATTATGTGTCTCAACCTAATAAATCCTGTGACTCCTCACAAGGATTGCCCTAGCCAAGGTCTTACTAAATTAAAATACAAAGCATTTTCTTCAATCCTTTGGAGTGGTCATTCTATCTTGACTCATGCACTGACATCACAAGTACTTCACTGTGCCCAGAAATCTTCCGATCTTGAATTAAAAATTCAGGTAATTCGATACCAAAGCACAGTGAGTTGCTTGCAAGTCACCGTGGTGATCTCAAGTCGGAGGGATACTTATACCCATATCTCTTCGGAGTGACTCTTGATAGTAGAGTACTTTGGAGTTGGTCACGTTTAGTGAAATATACTCCTATATTTCATCTGCATGCCATGCCAACGTCTCCACGCTCCTTGGTTAAGAGGATAACCAACCTATATGGCACACAATGATCTATACTTGATATATCTATCATCCTAGTAATAGTATATCATTTGGTTACAAACTTATTTAAGAACTAAATGATAAATCCTCTTTTATCGATTTAAAATAGTCCTAAAGACTTTCATCATAACACTGAAGTTCGATATAGAAGATGTACTAGCTTATGATGAAAAATTATCAAATAAATATTTTATTAATCAATTCATATGCAATTACATCAATTAGCACAATCGTCAACTGACTAATGATTGACTTTGGGATACATTTTCCAACACACATGCTTGGTCATAATAGAATGATAGAATACTTCTAACCTCATGGTCTGGGACATATCTTCTAATAATTTGGTCAGGATATTGTTTGAACAGATAAGGATCATCCCAAATAAAATACTTCACTTAGGAAAAGAATGTATTTTTATCCTGAGTAGTCCAGTGCGCAGGGATCTCATCGATGGCTAAGTAATTGACTATGTCAGTGTACCATGGTTTGATCATCACGAACATAAGTTACTCGTCAGAAAAAGATTCTCTAATTGGTGTTTCATTGGAGGGTGCATCCATTAATCAGGATAGGTGATCAGCTACTAAATTTTTTGTTCTTTATTTATCTCTGATTTCTATGTCAAATTTCTGGAGCAGCAAAATCCATCGGATTAGGTGCACCTTGGCATCCTTCTTTGCTAAGAGGTGTCTTATGGCTGAGTGATCGGTGTACATGATGGAATGCGACCCAATCAAATAAGATCTAAATTTTTCTAGATCAAAGATAATGGCCAAAAACTCCTTTTCGGTTATTGAATAATTAAGCTATGCATTATTGAGGGTCCTACTGGTATAATAGATGACTCGTGGTAGCTTATTGATTCTCTGCCCTAGAATGGCTCTAATGGAGTGGTCGATGCATCACACATGAGTTTGAAGGACTGAATCCAGTCAAGTGGATGTACAATTGGGGCTGAAGTTAGTTTCTTTTTCAAATGCTTGAAGGATTCGAGACATTCAGAAGTAAACTCGAACTTGACTTCCTTTGCTAAGAGATTCATTAGCGGACAAGCTAACTGGCTAAAATTTTTGATGAACCTCCTATAAAAATCAGTATGTCCTAAAAATAAATGAATTTTCTTGACTGATTTAAGTGGTGGAAGATTTGTGTTTAGATTTAATTTGTCTTTGTCCACTTCAATGCCTTTCTTTGAAATCACATGGCCAAGTACTATGCCTTCTTTGACCATAAAGTGGCATTTTTCTCAGTTAAACACTGAGTGCTTTTCTTTACACCTTTCTAAGACTAGTCTTAAATGGTGTAAGCATTCGAAAAAAGTAGAGCCAAAAATAAAAAAATCATCCATAAAGATATCAAGAAATCGTTCGATCATGTCCGAAAAGATGTTGATCATGCACCTTTGGAAAGTAAATGGAGTATTACGCAAACCAAAGGGCATGCATCTATAGGCGAAGGTTCCAAATGGGCATGTGAACATGGTCTTCTCTTGGTCCTCTGGTGCTATGAAAATTTGGTTGTAGCCAGAGTACCCAACCAAAAAGCAATAAAACTCATGTCTGACTAACCTCTCTAACATTTGGTCTATGAAGGGTAGAGGAAAATAATCCTTCCGAGTGACTGCATTAAATTTTCTATAATTGACATAGACCCTCCATCCCATTTGAACTCTAGTTGGGACCAATTCATTGTTATCATTTTGGATTATAGTAACTCCTGACTTCTTAGGTACCACTTGCATAGGACTTACCTAAGAACTATCTAAAATTGGATATATTTGTTAGATATATATCCTAGAAGCTAATGTGGCTGACACATTGTAATAAATTTAAAATATAATTTATACTTAATACATTGTAATGATCAATAAAAGAGCAAGTCTATATTTCATTCAAGTGTAATGTGTCCTTGAATCATCCATAGAATTAGCTTTCGATATATACTCTCAAGGTGTTGAGAATTAGAGACATGTATTTAATTCTTAAATGCTCTTGATCATGAGATTATCATGAGGATGATGATCGATCTGGATAGATTGATGCACAGATTGCTTCCTTCAGGATAGATGGGTCTTTAGTCTATAGTGTAGAGACATTGAGCGACGAGTGTGAGTAGTTGTTAGAGAACAACTAGTACTAAGCGTGATCATACGAGAGATTATTTGAATTTCTACTCGATCATCGGTGATCATCTCGATGCTATAGTGCTGTGACTGATTTTTTGACTTGAGATGGCACTGCTGTTCATAGTGAGGCTGTTGGAGTTTGATTGACATATAAACATGCATCTCAATGAGCTCTTGTAGTGGATATTGGCGATAGTTGATCCACTATAGGAGTAGGATGTGCATCAAGATGGGATCTATCGATCTTGATAGAAAAGAGCAGTCCTATGAGATTTAGGAGACTAAGTCCGAGAATCTGTAGCCATAGTAGTATGATTGATGAAAAAGAGTTTCCATAGAAATCATATTTGGACTTGAGCAAATCAAATCTATCATATGACTGATGTTGAGGTTTGACAATTTATCCATAATCGACCATCTAGTCAGGACTCACGAAGAGGGACTAAATCATACATTAACTATACTTAGAGGTTTATTTCAGTTTTACTTGGTTGCTACTATATACTGTTAAGTATCACTGGTAGATTATGAGAGCTCACTAGGTGATATGATCGTGATGTTGTCGTTAGGACACTGCGATTATCAATCAAATTCTGACTTTAATAAAAATTAAAAATACATAGAAAGTAGTGAGTCAGGTTGAATCCACAGAGAAGGTAGGATTTTAATTTAAAATCTTTGATTTTAGAAAAAAAATAAAATTTTGAAGAAAGTAATTTAAGTCAAAAAATAAAAATTAAAAGTATAAAAAATAAATTGGATACTAAGATATACTATTTAGATCCTAGCATCTACTTACAAAAAAAAAATAACAAGAATTTAAAGTGCATAAAATAAATTGGTACTAAGATCTACTAACTAGATCCTAGCATCTACTTGCAAAAAATAAAAGACAGAAATTTAAAGTGCAAGAAAATAAATTTTGCATTAATTGAAATTAAAATTCAAGTATAAAAAATTTAAAAAAATAATAAAATAAAAAAATTATAACAAGGATCTGAAGTTGATCAGCCCAGTCTCGTCAGAAAGATGGTTGATGATCTTTTCTTCTTTTTTCATACTCCGTAAAGCGAACCAGCTTTTTTCTTTCTTCTCCTTGGGTCCTTAAAGCTCTAATATTTTTTTCTCTATTCTTTTTCCTAACTTTCCACTCAATTTTTCTGCTTTCTAGACTTATTCCCGAACCCCCTATTTATAGATGAATTTTTTATATTTTTTTGATAGGAAAAGGAGTCCTAAAACCCTTAGAAATCATATAAAACTCTTTACAATTATTTTTGACCATCGGATCAGCTTCAGACTGCTCAGATTTGATCAAAAATTACTGGTTTAATTCTTATCAAAGTTAAATTCAACCACAGCCATTCGATCTGGGTTTAGATTTGTTCTGGGCTGTCGGATCGCATAAAATCTTTCTCTTATCAACCGGCAACAGATAGCAGCCGTTGGATCTGAGTCGGGATGATTATGGATCATTGGATCGCATAAAATCATCTCAGCCCATCATGAGCCATGTCTGTAGACCATGAAAGGTTTTCTATGGACCACGCCCTGATTCTGTGGACCGAGCAGCCGGTCCACCGTGCGTCGAAGGCTATTTTTAAAATTTTTTTAAGGTATTTTGACTCAATTTTTGCTTTGATTTTTGCCTAAAAAGTTTAAAAAAATATGCATTAAATTTTTCAAAAATTTTTAATTATTTTGGTACTTAAATTACTTAATTAAATTAATATCTATTTTTCATAAATATATTCTAATTTTATAAATTTTTTAAAATTATTTATTTTTGTAAGAAAATCTAATTTATTCATGAAATTAAGTTTTTAAGAAGATGTTAGCACCATAAATTATCAAAAATATCTACAATAAATATAAAATTTTATCACTTATCACATCCCCCAACTTGAACTTTGCTCATCCTCAAGTAAAGAAAGAATTTAGAATGAAGTACCATTTAACTTAAAATTTTGAATTTTATCAAATAATTTTCAAAAAGCTATTGATATTCAGTAGAGCGTGAGTGAGGTATGTCATTGAAGTATTAATACTAATCAATATAAGAGTTAAACTAAGAACACTAAATTTTTTCTGAACTTTTTCAAATTATTCTTACCTTTATCTCCAAATTATTAACTTTTATATGGACAAGTATATTGTTACTTCCATCCTTTATTTATTGATTAATTTTTTTATTTTTTTTATTTTTTTTAATATTATACTGCTATTAAGTGACTTAACCCCTTAAGCTTTCTGTTTGACCCATGTAGTGAGTTTTCAGCCAGTGACTCCCGAACAGACGGCTTTAGGGTACTAGGAATAAAATATCCTTTGGACCTACTTGCTCAAATCAAACAGGCTAGGAGTTAAAACTAGCTTTACAACAAGCTTCTTTGCCCTTCATACCTTTTGATGCGAAACTCAATGCTTGCTTAGGCAAAGAGGCCCAGTTACTCCGCATGAAGTACTTGAAATTTTTTTTTTAATATATATATGAAGAAACATATAGTTATCCTACATAAGTTCATAAGAAGTAAACTCTTCTTTGATGCTGGTAGAAAAATTTAGAAATGCTCAAAGAAAACTGTTTAAGTTCTAAACTTAACTCTTTATTGAGTTTTCTTAACACTTGATCCTTCAATATCTCACAAATTCTCTAAACTGTGCATCAATTTTCTTTTAAAAATGTTCGGTTTAACTCGATTCTTAAGTATAATCAAGTGCTTAAATGCTAAATACTAACTTACTTGAGGACTTTAAAATTTTAAAAATTTTTATTAGCCCCCCCAACTTAATTGACATTATCCTCAATGGAGTAGAAAAAATGAAGGGTGCATGCCAAGAGAAAGAAAAAGAAAGATGTCACCTGATCCAGAAGTCTTTTTAAAATTGATTCTCCCCCCTAACTTGATCAAGATTGTCTTCAGATCCCTACAAAAGACTCTAAGTAAGACATGATTAACCTAAACAAAATACAAAAGATAGCAAAAAGCACAAAACTGAAAATTGAAAACTGGGCTGCCTCTCAAGAAGTGCTAAGTTTACCTTCTTTAGTCAGACCATGCTAATTCTCTCACCTATCCCATGTCAAATATTAGATTGACAAATTTCAATGATTTTGGATTGTCAATCTTAGGAAGATGGCTTATAATAAATTTCAATATTTTATTGTCAATCTTCAGAAAGTATTTTACATCTCCCTTCTTAATTTTAAAAAAATAATTCATAAACCCATTCACAGACCCTTGTTTATTGAGAATTTCTCTTATTTATTTTTCTAAAATGCTCATGAATTGAGTTTTTAAGTTAGGAGCTAAGTTTGAAGAAATAGGCACTAGAAGAGTATCTTTTGATTTTAAATATGTATTCTCAAGTGTGATCAAAGATAATTTTAATTTTGAAAGAGATGGTAATTCTAAAGTGGAAGAACTGGCTTCTAAGGCTGAAAAAAATGGGACTCTTGATGGATATATCTCGGATAACTCATCCACTCTCTTCTTTTCTTCACTTAGATCAGCATCAGTACTAAGCTTAAGTTCTTCTATTGTGTTAGCTGCAGTACTAACCTCTTCTTCCAAATTCACATTTTGACTAGTATCAGTACTAACCTCACTCACCTGGTCTTGGTATGGGTCCTTAAGAATCCTATCACTTTTAAGCTTAGAAGTTACATTGTCACTTTCAAATTGGGGATTCTTAGGTGGGACATTGGATTGATGACTAGGTCCAGGTGATCGGTGGATGGGTGGATCATTTTCAAAATTCGGTATTGGTTCATTTAGCAATTGACCTAGTTCTCTCCTCATGGTAGATTCAGTTAATTGATCTATTTGTGCTTCTAGCCAAGCGAGAGATTGCTGTTGGGTCATGATCATTTGTTGAAGTTGGTTAAATCTATCATCGGTTAGATTGGTCTGTTAGGAGGTGGGTATGAAGGCTGATTGTAATAGGATAGTTGAGTAGGCTGACTAGACTGACCTCTATTATAAGCATAATTTTGGTATTGGAGCCTATTCTGAAAGTCCTGCATAAAAAAAAATTGGGTCTAAGCCTGAGTCTGTTGGGATCTTCAAGAAAAATTAAGGTGGTTCCTCCAATCTTGGTTATATTCATTTAAGAATGGGTCATTAATAGGATTGGAGTAATCTTGAGTAGCTTGAACTTATTCTTGGATGACAGGTGGAAATGATGCAGCTATGGGACATTCACTCACATGATGGATTAGGCTAGCACAGATAAAACAAATCTCCTGATAATTGGGAGATGGTGTGTATTGCACAGGAGATTGTAGATCTAAGGCTAGGCATTTATCTATAAGAAGGTCGACTTTATCTAATTTTTGGATTAACAGATTCAAATCGACCTCAGAACTAGAGTCAGAATATTTAATCTCATAAAATGATGAAAACATCGATGGGTTATAGGTGGAAGAAATAAAATATTCCATCATCTACCTAGGTGGTTCTCAGAATTTCTAGCCATTTGATTATTAGGTGTAACATGGATCAGTCATTCAATTTCAGGATTAAGTTCAACTAGATCAGGGTAAAAAATTATACCATGCATGTATCAGTGCAAACCCTAATGTATGATTGAGTTTTTTTTTTTTTTTTTTAAAGGAGAAAGAAAAGAGAAGAGGAAGAAAGAGAGAAGTTCTAAAGGTGAGATCCTTAAGAAAGCTCTAGACCTAAAGATGAAAGATAAGAAGAATTAGTTGTGGTTAAGTGTTAATTGCAAACAAGTTAGTAAGCAATTAAACCTAGGCACCTATGGGTTTCTTAGATCTAACAGTTCGACGTAGAGTGGCTTAGCCTAAATACAAATTGGGTTTGTTCTCACTTCCTTTAACTAGTCAGGTAAGAGGTGGGCTCGTGGGGGTCTCCCGTTGCTTGCCTTAGACATCAATTGAATTGGTTAGGTAAGCTAACGGAACCAATTAAATAACCATGAGTCCACTTAAGCTGAGCTTTTGTAACCTCTAGCCTTAGACACCAGTTTCAGAGGTGAGTCTGAACTTACTTTGCACTTGACTTCACCACAATACTCAAACTGAACTCAATTGATTCTAGGGGCCAATGTTTACTTGATTTTAGTTCAGTTTGGATTAATGCGGGATGCTGGTTGGTTGTTTTTGGGCTAAGAAAGGGTGATGAAATCTTCATCTTATCTTGTTATGGATGCTGCCCTTAAATTGATTTGAGATAAATATGCACAACCAATTTCAAACAAGGGGGTTCTATGCAACTAAATTAGATGCATAAAATTAATCAAACTTGAAAGCTTATCTTGTCTCCAACAATCACCAAAAGAAATTTTAAGATGAAGAATGCTTCTAACAATTAAGTTTCTACTCTTGTCATGCAATTTTTATTAGGTTTATGTGGGTAAATTTTAGGTTAATTTGAAAAAAATAGTAATTAATATTAAAAAAAATAGTTAGGATTAGGGTTAGGATTGATCTCACCAAACAAAAGTGGAAGCTTTCTATCTCTTTTTTCTTTCTAATTTTTTTTATTAAAAAAAAATAAAAAAAGTCAGTAAGCTATATTTATAAAAAAATCAAAGAAATCAAATATTAAAATTGATGCTTTCTCCGGCAATGGCATCAAAAATTGATACGATCGTGATGTTGTCATTAGGACATCATGATTATCAATCAAATTTTGACTTCAATAAAAATTAAAAATATATAAAAAGTAGTGAGTTAGAACGAATCCACAGAAAAGGCAGGATTTTGATTTGAAATCTTTGATTTTAAAAAAAAAAAATAAAATTTTGAAGAAAGTAATTTAAGTCAGAAAATAAAAATTAAAAGTATAAAAAATAAATCAGATACTAAGATCTACTATTTAGATCCTAGCATCTACTTACAAAAAAAATAAATAATAGAGATTTAAAGTGCATAAAATAAATTGGTACTAAGATCCACTAACTAGATCCTAGCTTCTCCTTGTAAAAAATAAAAGACAAAAATTTAAATTGTAAGAAAATAAATTTTGCATTAATTGAAATTAAAATTCAAGTACAAAAAATTTTAAAAAAATAATAAAAAAATTATAATAAAGATCTAAAGTTGATCAGTCCAGCCTCGTCAGAAAGATGGTTAATGATCTCTTCTTCTTTTTTCGTACTCCGTAGAGCGAACCGACTTTTCTCCTTCTTCTCTTTGGGTCTCTAAAGCTCTAATATTTTTTTCTCTATTTTTTTCCAAACTTTTCACTCAATTTTTTGCTTTCTAAACTCATTTTTGTACTCCCTATTTATAGATAAATTTTTTATATTTTTTTAGTAGAAAAAAGAGTCCTAAAATCCTTAGAAATCGTATAAAACTCTTTACAATTATTTTTGACCATCGGATCAGCTTCGGACCACTCAGATCTAATAAAAAATTATTGTTTTAATCTTTATCAAAGTCAAATTCAACCACAGCCATTCGATCTAGGTTCAAATTTATTCTGGGCCATCGGATCGTGCAAAATCTTCCTCTTATCAACCGACAACGAATAGCAGCCGTTGGATCTGAGTCGGGATGAATGTGGACCGTTGGATCCCACAAAATCATCTGAGCCCATTGTGAGCCATGCCTGTAGACCACGAAAGGTTTTTTATAGACCGTGCCCTGATTCTGTGGACCGAGCAGTCGGTCCACTGTGCACCGAAGGCTATTTTTAAGATTTTTTAAGGTATTTTGACTCAATTTTTTCTTTGATTTTTGCCTGAAAAATTTAAAAAAAATATGTATTAAATTTTTTAAAATTTTTTTATTATTTTGATACTTAAATTACTTAATTAAATTAATATATATTTTTCATAAATATACTCTAATTTTTTTTTAAATTATTTATTTTTATAAGAAAATCTAATTTATTTATGAAATTAGATTTTTAAGAAGATGTTAGCACCATAAATTATCAAAAATATCTACAATAAATATAAAAATATGTCACTTATTATTAAGATTATTTTGGATCGACAATCTTTGATGAGTTAGAGTAAAATTATTCCAACCCATTAAAAAGAGTTTCAATGATACTTTGATAGAGATCATTGTATATCTCACTATCAGATAGAATTGAATCTATGGGATCACACAATAAAGAGATTAGGCCTGAAATTAGTAATTGAGCTTATGAAATATTAATTGGGTTTAGAAAAATCTGATTGGATTCAAGGTAACCTTGCTAGCACATGATTGGATCCAATTTTCTCTTTCCATTTGGATTTCTTATTTGATAAGATAATTCAAACTTAATTACCTATTAATAACCTACATAAATTAGATTCATTGGACTCCACTTGTTGGATATCTAAAGTTTTGGATCATATGAATTAAGGATGCAAATCCTTAATTAATATTCCAGGATAGTTATTGTGGGGTGCCACTTGATTTAATCAAGTTGGGCGTGTCCCATGATTAGAGGGCATTTTGATTTCATATGAGGCATCCCTTGGATGTATTTTAGAATGTAAAATAATGGATGCAAGGGCTCCAAGAGTGGGCGTCTAAAAAGATTCCTAATGGAAGTTAAAATACTTAAGTTATTAGGAAACCTAATGCAACTAGGACTTATATTATGAGATTGAATAGGATTCAATCCTTATACCTATTTAAAGAGACCTCCCCTAAGATCCCTAGAGCATCTAACTAGTAGCCCCACACCACCTTTGGAGACCCCCCATGCCCTCTCTTCCTCTCTCCCTCTCTTCTCCCTTGGCGTTCCACATGCCCCACCTTTTGGGGCGTCCCAAGTTCTTCCATGCCCAAGCTGTTAGGCATCCCCTCCTTTGTTGGTTCCTGATGTTTGGTAGTAGTACAAAGTAAGGGAGAAAGACAGGAGAAGAAGAGAAAAAGAAGATCAAGGAAAGAGATCAAAAGTTGATCGCGATCCAGGCTTCATTCAGATTTAGCATTTTAGAGAAGAAAATTTAGCTTGAAGAGGGCTGTTTCAAGCTAATCTCGAGTGGATATCCGTAGAGATCAGACACTTATATTTTTAGAAAAAAAAAATTTCTTTCAGATCCAAATTTGAAGAAAGAGATTGTAAAACAGTTATGCGATTTAATCACAATCTGAATTTTAACATATGTCAATTTCTACATATGAACTAGATCCTTGTGGTTTTATATTTTTATGCATTCATAATTTAGATTAAAAGTATTTTAATCTTGTATTCTACTATGGTATTTAGAAAAAAAAATTTGAAACATGCATACATGCCCTAAACCTCAAATTCCAATAGTGGTATCAGAGCCACGAATTTCATATACGAAAAATTGACATATATATTTTGAAAAAAATTTCAAAATTTGATTTTTTTCTTGATGCATGAGATGTATAGATGAATCTTTGAATTTAAAATTAAATTTTAGATTTAATTTTAGAACATATAGTTGATATATGAAAGTATGCATAGATTTGAATTTTGATCTAGAATGGTTTCTAGTTCATGTTCACATGATATGTAGATGCATGCATAAACCTAAAATTTTATATGATCTGATTCATGATTCATATATGAGATATATAATCATATGTTTAGATCATAATGTTACTTTTAATATGATCCATGATTAGTATATGAAATATATGATATCATGTTGTAGATCTGAATTTTATTTAGATTTAAATTTTACATGCATATATGTGTATATGTTTGTATGTTAAATTTGAAAATTATTTTTATGATTTAAAACTTACATTCATGTAAAGAATTTAGATCTAAAATTTAATTTTGGAATCTAAAATTTGTGTTTGTGCATGAGGATTTTGGTTATAGAAAAATCAAAAATTAGGTCATGTTATAGGATTGCATCTAAGATTTTTTATTTAAATCATATGGATCTAATTTGATTAAGTAATTGATCGAATCGAGTCAAGTATTGATTAGAATTAGATCAATTAAGTTAAATGATCATGCAATTATTGTTGATCGAATCGATGGAGTCCCATATGTAGAATCGATTAACCTAAGGACCTAATTTGGCTTGATAGTTGGAGCCTGATTCACATGAGTTAATCTGTTTGGACCAATTGACCTATTAGTATCTCAAGTAAGTAATTGAGATATGATTATTTAATTGGTTCTGTTCACTTATCTAATCAATTTATTGATATCTAAGGAAAGCAACGGGGGAACCCCGATCGATCTCCACTTATCTGGTCAATTTGGAAGATTGGGTCTTTAATAAGGTTGCTTAGCAGTTTGGTTTAGTCCATGCCAATTAGGTCGGTCATATGATGACTAATTAGATGAGATCTAAACCTAAATCTCTCTATAAATATTAAGTCCATAGATCTTTCACCATTGTAGATGTACGGACGTGCTACTGACGTTGATTGTTCTCGACTGGTCACAGTAGTTCAGTTGCATCGGGAACATGCAATCACTCTATTAGTAAAAAGTTGCTCCAGGATAAAGATGAGGTTAGGCCCAAAAACTATTAGATGAGGGATCCAATGAGGGTCTTGCACCTGCTTGTGAATGGTGGGTCGGACTTAACTAAAGAGTGTGGGTAATAACTGTTAGGTGAGCCCACATGACTTAGAGACCAAGTTACTATAATATGCTTAAAAAAGCATCTGGATAAAGAGTTGTCTACGCATCGGTGTGCATGTTATCAATAACTGTTAGGAGAGGTGTATGGCATCGGTGGGACTATAGCACCCACTAAGAATCTTTTATTGCATTAGGATTTTTGTTTTCCACTTGGAGAGTGGTGGGATCTGAAAAATTAGTGAGAGTCATTGTTTGCATCTTAAAGTCTCTAGAAGTAAATATAATATTAAGTACAAAAGTCTAACCTGAATAACTACTCTCGCAGTCAAACAATATCAGCCTTAAACCCTCTAGCCCGTATCTTTGAAACCAATCATTTGATTGGTACAAATTACAAAGACTGACTCAGAAACTTTAGGATTGTCCTGACCTCAGAAAAACTAGGTCATGTACTCGATTAGAAACCCATAGTGCTACCAATGTGGTGATTTCAGTGCAAGGGTAAAATGATAATTTTAAAACTTTTTCAAAACTATAATTTTATAGCAAAAATTATTAATTAATCTAATTAATTAATATGCATTAATCTTACACAAGGATCTAAATATGATATATATAGCATGCATTTAAATTTAAAATTTAAACTTCTGCAGTAAATATTTTACTGTTATGTGTTCAGAACACATTATCTTCGTGCAGGTAGTCGATCGCCGCAGTCTGATCACCATCAAAAAGGTCTGATCATCGCAATACAGCCACACAGTATGTCTGGCCTCCGTAGATCATCCACACAAAGCTCTCGATCTGATCGGCTCCTCACAAATGCTAGTTCGTTGCAGAACCCTTTCGACGGCTGATGCTGATCAAACTCCTTCGATCAGTGCCTACCAACTCCTTAAATGCTCTGGATCATTAGCAGAGGTACTTGAGAGGTTGATGAAGTTCTTTCTAAAGTTTGGTGGGCTCATGACACTCGTAGCTCACCTTCTCACTTCCCGAACCCTAGACAGAAACCCTAGGATACTCTCAGAAAAACCCTGCGCCCTTTCTGTTTCTTTTCTTTTCTCTTCTTTTCTTTTCTTTTCTCACACAGAAGGCCTTTCTCATGCCACCCTTTCACTCTCAGATCAGATGTGTGCATGCTCCATCTTCTCTTTCTTTTTAAAATGGTGTAAGACCACATCTTTACAGCATTTTCACCGCGTGAGAGGATAAAGCTAGGTGGTTGCTCACTTGAATTCAAATCGAATTTAAATTTAAATGCCAACCAACCAATCTTTATCCACTCTTGGCATGAGAAGAAGGAGGCATGGGTTCTTTGTGCATGGAGAATTTACATGAGAAATTTTTTCTCGTGTAGAGAATGGGGCGCATAAAAGGATAAGGTGGCGCATGGATTAGTTGCCCATTCAAATTCAAACATTATTTGAATTTGAATGGCCAACCAACCTTATCATTATCCACACAAATGGTGCACAAGGGAGGGCGTGGGAAGGCTTCTGCATGGGAGAAAATTTATGAGAACTCGTTTCTCGTAAATTCAAATAGGCGCAGGTGAGATGAGGTGGCGCAGGGAGATAAGTCAAGGTGGTTTCAAATATTAAATCAACCTAATTGAACCAACCTTATTAAAATAGGTTAGGCACAATTAGACTAAGTTAAATCTAACACAATTAGGCTTAATTTGGCTCAATAAAATCCTAATCAAATCAGGAATTGACTAAGCCCAACCCCTGATCAAATCAGGGACCAAACCACCTTAGCGATTAGGTCAACTCTTAACCTAATCGGGTCAAACCCAACTGAATCCAATTCAATTGGACTTGATCCAAAAATAATTATTCAATCAAATTGAGTTAATTAGTGATCAAATCATTAATTAAACCTCTCATAAATATTGAGTCCAAATCTGATGGGCAATCGGACATTAGAGTCCATCGATATGAAATCCTGATCGAAGAGTCCCAACCAGTGGGACTTTTGATCCCGGTACCCAAAATGTGTGGAACCCGTGATCAGAGAATCCTGATTCTCGATCATAGATTTTCATATATGTAGGACTCAGAGTCTTCGAGCATTAGGACTCTTGGTCGAAGAGTCTCAGTCTAGTGGGACTCTTCACCAGCCATTAGATCAGATAGGAACCTCTAATGTGTGTGACCCCGCAGGTTCGAACCTAAGTCGGTAGTATAGAAACTAATTTCTGTACTAATCGAAGTGACCATCTAGCAATGGTACCCGATATCTGGATAGGTTGAATAGTCACAATCGTAACACTCAGAACCTACGCGAATATGGTTACTGTATAATTCATCCCTTTTGACCCCTGTGTATGGATGACTCAGGGTTAAACTGTCAATCCTGATCAGATCATCCGAATCGTGCTCAACTCAAACAATCCTGTGACTCCTCACTAAGACTACCCTGGCTAAGATTTTGCTAAATTGAAACACGACTGTACACAGCTCCTAAACTGGAGTGGTCAATCCCATCTTGACACATGCACCGACAAGTCAAGTACTTGACTACACCCAGCAGCCTTCTGTCACTGAATTAGAAATTCAAGTAGTCCAGTGCCTAAGTGCAGTGAGTTGCTTGTAAGTCACTGTGGCGGTCTCAGGTCGGAGGGACAGTTATACCCATATCCCATCGGAGCAAATCTTGACAGCAGAAATAGCTCTGGAGTCGGTCACGTTCAGTGCAGATGTACCCTTACATCTCACCTGTATGCCATACCAGTGTCTCCACACTCTTTGGTTAAGAGGATAACCAACCCATATGGCATACAATGACCTATGCTTGATAAACGTTGTCATCCTTAGTAACAATGTATCATTTGGTTGCGAACTGGTTTAAGGACTAAACGACAAATCCTCTTTTGTCGAGTCTAAATAGTCCTAAGGACTTCACCACAACAAAGGAGTTCATTAGAAGATGAAATAATTTATGATGAAAAATACCAAAATAACTTTTATTTATTTATAATTCATATACTAAAATAAGAAAGAGCACAACCGTCAACAGGCTGATGATTGGCTTTGGGACACTATTCCCAACAATCTCCCACTTGGCCTAAAGCCAATCGGTGCAGTATCTAATACCCATCTTCGACTTGAAGTCGTCGAACTCCTTCACCGCAATGGATTTAGTGAATGGGTCGGCCAGATTCTCCTTTCCGTCGATCTTCTGAAGGTCGACGTCACCTCTATCCATGATTTTTTGAATAAGATGGTAGCGGCGCAGAATATGCTTCGTCCGCTGGTGTGCCTTCGGTTCCTTCACTTGAGCAATGGCTCCAGAGCTATCATAATAGAGCAGAACTAGACCAACAAGGAAGGGTGCTACTCCGAGCTTGATGATGAATTTTCTCAGCCACACCGTTTCTTTTGCAGCATCTGATGCAGCGATATACTCTGCCTCACAAACTGAATCAGCCACAGTGTGCTGCTTGAAACTCTTCCAGCAGACAGTCCCACCATTAAGGGTAAAAATAAATCTCGTCACACTCTTGCTGTCATCATGATCAGACTAGAAACTGAAGTCTGTAAACCCCATAAGTCTCAAGTCTGATTCACCATAAACAAGCCACTAGTCCTTAGTATTTCTTAAATACTTCAGGATGGTTTTAACAACCTTCCAGTAATTCTCTCCTGGATCAAATTAGTATCTATTCACTACCCCTAGTGAGTATGCCACATCTGATCGTGTACATGTCATGACGTACATGATAGATCCCACTGTCGAAGCATATAGAATTCTACCCATACGCTCTCTCTCTTGAGGTGTTGTTAGACAATCCCTCTTCGAGAGAAAAATTTCATGGCCTATCGGTAGATAGCCTTTCTTGAAATTCTCCATGCTGAATATTTTCAGCATAGTATCAATGTACGTGGACTGGGATAAGCCAAGCAACCTTTTAGATCTATCCCTATAGATTCTCATCCCTAGGATGTAGGAAGCTTCTCCTAGATCCTTCATGGAGAACTATAATGACAGCCAAATCTTTATTCCTTGTAATGCAGGGACATCATTCCCGATTAAGAGAATGTCATCCACATACAATACAAGAAATATCACTATTGGACCATTAGCCCATTTATAAATGCAGGGCTCTTCTCCGTTCTTAACGAAGCCATACGTCTTGATCATCCTATCAAAACATATGTTCCAACTCTGGGATACCTGCTTAAGTCCATAAATAGACCTCTGTAGCCTGCACACCTTAGACTCATCTGTGGATGTGAACCCTTCAGGTTGTATCATATACACCTCTTCGTCCCGCTCTCCATTTAGAAAAGCTATCTTCACATCCATCAGCCAGATTTCATAGTCCAGATGGGCAGCTATCGCAAGCATAATCCGAATGGATTTGAGCATTACCATAGGAGAAAATATCTCATCATAGTCTATACCATAATGTTGATGATATCCCTTGGCAACCAGACGGGCTTTATAGGTCTCCACCTTTCCGTTTGCGCCCCCTTCCTCTTGAAGACCCACTTACACCCTATGGGTTTTACTCCTTCAGGTGGGTCAACCAATGTCTATACATCATTGACCTTCATGGACTCCATTACAGATTTCATGGCCTCTAGCCATTTCTCAGAGTCAGATCTCTACATTGCATCCGTGTAGGTGATCGGATCCTCATCATTTTCATCAAGTTCGACAGGATCGCCGTCCCGGACCAAGAAACCATAGTATCTATCCGATTGATGTGGTACTCTACTAGACCGCCTTAAAGGTGCTGGAACAATGGGCTCCTGATCTGATCTAACCAAATCTAGTTCAGGTTCAGCAACTTGTGTCGGTTTTTCCACCTGCCGAACTTCCTCAAGTTCGACCTTAGAGGCAACAATCCCTTCATCAAGGAACTCCTTTTTCAAAAAGATTGCCTTAAGGCTGACAAACACCTTTTGCTCATCAGCTAGGTAGAAATAATACCCTTTGATCTCTTTTGGGTATCCTATGGAATAACACTTGTCAGACCTAGGTCCAAGCTTGTCCGTAATTAAATGTTCAACATAAGCCGGACACCCCCAAACCCTAAGGTGCGAGAGTACTGGCTTACATTCTATCCATATCTCATATGACATTTTTGTTATGATCCAGGTGGTGTGCCCAAGGCCCAGGGGACCAAGGCTAAGGCCAAGGTCCATCATTCATGAGGGTTTCATGGAGACTCTAGGGCTAGTTGGGCCCTAGGTTGAAAGGCTGTGGGCCTTTCGAGTTCTTGAGGTCTAGGTTATGTGGGCCTCAAGGGACCAACTCTTTATGGGACAGGTCTGGGCCCAGGAGAGATGAGATTAGGTCAAGTCATGGGTGTACATGGGCTTGGGTTAACCTAATCTCCCATAGAGTTGGTCAAGGGAGTTTTGGGTTTGGGTCACTTGACCCAGTGTTTATATATACATATACTTGTATAGCTTTGATAAAGCCAAGAAAATAGATGACTCTTTCTCCCAAGTCTCTCTCTCTCTTCTCCCTCTCTCTCCAGCAATCTTCCATGCACCAGGAGCAAGAAACCCTAGGGTTTCTTGCCGCCAGTCCATAAAAGGAAAGAAAGGAAGGGAGGCACTAGCCCCTTCCCCCCTTTGCAACCGCCAGCCATTTCTTCTCTCCTCTCTTTTGTAGGAACCCAAACACCAGGTCCAGGATCTGAAATCTCTTGAGAAGAGGTTGGTACAAGTCTCTCTCAGATCTGGAGTTGATCTGAGGTCGTTTGAGGCACGGATGAGATCTCTATCAACAGATCTACAAAAAGGCTGCAGCAGGACAGATCTACGAGGTCTGTCTCCATCTATCTTCTTCCCCATCTAGAATATCTTGATTTGAGATCTACAAATTGAAGGACCTTGGTCCAGGTCTGATCTGGTTGGGTACCAGATCTTGGATTTTTTAGAGGTGGTTTCAAAGGCGTTCTTCATCTGGAATGAAAGGCTAACGAAGAAGACAGCAACCAGGCTGATTTCATCAAGGGCCTTGGATCGTGTCCAGAAGTCTCCAGATCTATTCGTTGCTGGTTCTGTTGCACCAAAGGTCCATGGGAGGAGCCGGGATCATGCTCCAATAGTTGGTATCAGAGCTACGATGGTGAGGAAGCGGTTCCAAGCGCAAGAAGTTGAAGATCCCAAGTACTGAAAATTTTCAGTAAGGTACCATCAAGGTATATTCTACACTTCTTGATTTTATATTGCTTGTTTGGTTTGGATCCAGTCATGAGCAGCAATATGAAGGTCGAGTTCGAGAAGTTTGATGGCAAAGGAAATTTTTTCATGTGGAAAATCTGGGTGGAGGATCTTCTGGTGCAAGCAGATCTGGATCAGGCTTTGGATGAAAAGCCTGAGGGAATGATAGATAGACAGTGGGCATCGTTGGAGAAGAAAGCATGCTCGGTGATCAGAAGATGTTTGGCGGATGTGGCGTTGTATTCGGTGCTAGAAGAAAAGACCCCGAAGGGCCTTTGGTCGAAGTTGCACACCATGTACATGGAGAAGAATATGTGCAACAAGCTGATGCTGAAGAAGAGGTTGTACAGTCTTCGGATGCAGGAGGGATCTGATGTGATTGGCCATATTCAGAGGTTCGACCAGTTGTGCATGGAGTTGGTGAATATCGGGGTGAAGCTGGATGAAAAGGACAAGTCCTTATTGCTTCTATTTTCGCTGCCTGGATCATATGATTCTTTGGTGACTATACTGCTCTACGGCAAGTAGACTCTGGAGTATGAGGACATGGTCTCGGTGCTGAGGTTGAATGAGCAGAGGAAAAAATTGACCAGAGATCGGACTTCCCAGGAGGGTTTGGTAGTAGGGGAGAGGACAGGTAGAGGTAGAGGTAGAAGCAAGTTCAGGGGGCGGTCCAAGTCCAAGAAGGGAAAGAAAGAGGTGAAATGCTTCAAGTGCAACGAGTTCGGGCACTTCAAGCGAGAATATCCACTATGGAAGAGCAAGAAGGGAGAAAGAAGTGGCTCAAAATCAGTGAGTGCAGTTGCTGGGCAAAAGGTGGAGGATGATCTACTTGTGGTATCAGATGGTCACAGGCATTACACAGAGGAGTGGACACTAGACTCTGCGTGCTCACATCACTACACACCACACAGGTCTTGGTTTGCGACATACACCAAGACAGATGAGGGATCAGTGACTCTAGGCAACAATCATCCTTGCAATGTGGCTGGGATAGGGACAGTCAGGGTGAGGATGTTTGATGGGATTGTGAGGATATTGACAAATGTAAAGCACATCCCGGAGCTGGAAAAGAATCTGGTGTCACTAGGCTACTTGGAGTGCAGTGGATACAGCTTTAGTAGTAGGGCTAGAAGCGGAGTACTGAACATCTCCAATGGAGCTATGGTGGTGATGAGAGGCAGGAGGTTGGACAATAACCTCTATCGCATGGAGGGATCTGTGGTGATCGGAGAGTCTGATGCAGCAGCTGTAGCACAGGACCAGCAGGGGGCTTACAGGATGTGGCACTACCGCCTAGGCCACATGGGTGACAGAGGGCTGAGGGAGTTGAGCAGGAGAGGACTCATCTTTGATCTGGAAGATGGTGCTACAGGGGAGATCTGTGAGCCTTGCCAGATGGGAAAGTAGAGAAGAGTTCAGTTCACCATCAGTACAGCCCGGAGTGCAGCCCCTCTGGAGTTAGTACACACGGATGTGTGGGGACCAGCCCCAGTTTTAGCTAGGAATGGGGCTAGATACTTTATGATCCTGATTGATAATTTCTCAAGGAAGCTCTGGATTTACTTCATGAGAGAGATGTTAGAGGTCTTCACCAAGTTCAAGATCTGGAGAGCTGAGGTGGAGAAAGAGCAGGGGAGGAGCGTGAAGTGTCTGAGGTCAGACAATGATAGGGAGTACACCAGCAGAGAGTTTCAGGACTACTGTGAGGAATGTGGGATCAGGAGACACTTCTCAGTTATGGAGACTCCACAGCAGAATGGGGTGGCCGAGAGGATGAATAGAACACTTTTGAAAAAGGCACGGTGCATGAGGCTGCAGGCGGGGCTTCGAAAGGAGTTCTGGGTTGACACAGTTGATGCAGCGGGTTACTTGATCAATCGGTCACCTCACACCAGATTGGATGGCAAGCTTCCAGAGGAGGTGTAGTCTGGGAGGACAGTTGGGTTGGGCCATCTACGGATATTTGGGTGCACGGCCTATGTGCACATTGGAGCTGGTGAGCGGAGCAAGCTAGATGCCAGATCATGCAAGACGGTGTTTCTAGGCTATCCGTGAGGAGTCAAAAGATACAGGCTGTGGGATCTCTTGAAAAAGAAGGTCATCATTAGTCGGGATGTGACTTTTGATGAGGAGTCAGTCCTACGGAGGCGAGTAGGCATGGAGGAGCAGCAGGAGCAGGAGGAGGTCCAGCAGGGCGCTGTTGGACAGCTTACCTCTTTGATTTTGCCTCTTGCAGGTACTACGGGAGGACATGACATTGAGGTGGAGCACCTACCTAAGGTGTCTCCACAGGTGGAGAGGACTCGGATGGATGATCGAGGCAGAGAGGTCCAGTAGGAGCGAACTGGACCGAGGACTGATATCGATGTTGCCCTACACAAGCCCAAGAGGACCATCAGGCAACCGGACCGATATGGCTTCAAGGAGATACTGTCATATGCCCTGGTGACAGTGAATGGAGACCCATATACATATCAGGAGGTTATTGAGAGCCAGGACAGAGAGCGGTGGGTCCAGACGATGTCTGAGGAGATGCAGTCTCTCCACAAGAACCAGATGTGGCGATTGGTGCAGTTGCCACAGGGGAAGAGGCCCATTGGCTGCAAATGGGTCTACAGTTGCAAGGAAGGGCCTTCAGAGCAGGGAGGTATCAGATTCAAGGTGAGGTTAGTGGCCAAGGGATACTCCCAGAAGGAAGGCATCGACTTCAGCGAGGTCTTCTCTCCTGTCGTCAGACACACTTCCATTAGATTGTTGCTGAGCATCGTAGCAGCTCAGGATTTAGAGCAGGAGCAGATGGATGTCATGACGGCGTTCCTCCATGGGCATTTGGAGGAGAGGATTTACATGGAGCAGCCATCCGATTTCAGGGATCCAGGATCAGAGGGAAAGATTTGTTTGCTACAGAAGTCACTATACGGGCTGAAGCAGTCGCCGAGGCAATGGTACAAGCGGTTCGACTCCTATATGCGCAGCATTGGACTTTCTAGGTGCGAGTTTGATCCCTGTGTTTATGTTCAGTCTCTTGAGGATGGTTCTAGATTGTTCCTACTCTTGTATGTGGATGACATGCTTATAGCATGCAAGAGTAGGAAGGTTGTGCAGGATCTGAAGGCATCATTATCTCGGGAGTTTGAGATGAAGGATTTGGGCCCTGTAAGGAAGATCCTAGGCATGAAGATTTTCAGAGACCGAGCCCGGAGGGTGCTGCATCTATCTCAAGAGGGCTACATACAGAAGGTCTTAGAGAGGTTCGGGATGAAGGGAGCAAAGCCGACGGAGCTGCCACGTGCCAGTCACTTCAGACTCTCAAAGACCATGGCGCCACAGACTGAGGTGGAGGCTCAAGAGATGAAGAAGGTTCCTTATGCTTCAGGAGTTGGGAGCTTGATGTATGCGATGGTCTATTGTAGGCCAGACATCACTCATGCAGAGAGTCAGGTTAGTAGGTTCATGGTGCAGCCTGGCAGGGAGCACTGGAGAGCTATGAAGTGGATATTCAGATACCTGGCGGGTTCAGTTGGAGTTGGCATCTGCTACGGACAGTGAGAAGGTGCAGTGGGATACTCTGACATATCCAGGGAGGCTCAGGGGCTGATTGGCAGTTATGTAGATGCAGACTTTGGTGGAGATGTGGATACCCGGAGGTCTACGACAGGCTTCATCTTTAGCCTGTATGGAGGTCCTATTTCTTGGAGATCGAGTCTGCAGCCTATCACAGCCCTATCCACTACAGAGGCGGAGTACATCAGGCTGACAGAAGCAGCTAAGGAGGTAATTTAGCTGAAGGGTTTGTTGACGGAGATGGGCCTTACTCAGGAGGCCATTAGAGTGCACTGTGACAGCCAGAGTGCACTTCTATTAGCACAGAACTCAGTCTATCATGCAAGGACAAAGCACATCGACATTCTGTATCATCGGATCAGGGAGCTTGTGGAGGATGGCGAGGTGAAGCTGGTAAAGGTACACACCAAGGAGAACCTAGCTGATGCACTTACGAAGGTACTTCCATGGGACAGCTTTCAGAGATGTGTTGAGCTGATTCGGCTGATGGATAGAGTGGAGCTGGTTGAGGCCTTAGGACACCAAGGTGAAGATTGTTATGATCCAGGTGGTGTGCCCAAGGCCCAGGGGACCAAGGCTAAGGCCAAGGTCCATCATTCATGAGGGCTTCATGGAGACTCTAGGGCTAGTTGGGCCCTAGGTTGAAAGGCTGTGGGCCTTTCGGGTTCTTGAGGTCTAGGTTATGTGGGCCTCAAGGGACCAACTCTTTATGGGCCAGGTCTAGGCCCAGGAGAGGTGAGATTAGGTTGAGTCATAAGTGTACATGGGCTTGGGTTAACCTAATCTCCCATAGAGTTGGTCAAGGGAGTTTTGGGTTTGGGTCACTTGACCCGGTGTTTATATATACATGTACTTGTATAGTTTTGATAAAGCCAAGAAAATAGATGACTCTTTCTCCCAAGTCTCTCTCTCTCTTCTTCCTCTCTCTCCAGCAATCTTCCATGCACCAGGAGCAAGAAACCCTAGGGTTTCTTGCCACCAATCCATAAAAGGAAAGAAAGGAAGGGAGGCGCTAGCCCCTTCCCCCCTATGCAACCGCCAGCCATTTCTTCTCTCCCTTCTCTTGCAGGTACCCAAACACCAGGTCCAAAACTTGGAATCTCTTGAGAAGAGGTTGGTACAAGTCTCTCTCAAATCTGAAGTTGATCTGAGGTCGTTTGAGGTGCGGGTGAGATCTCCATCAACAGATCTACAAAAAGGCTGCAGCAGGACAGATCTGCGAGGTCTGTCTCCATCTATCTTCTTCCCCATCTAGAATATTCTGATTTGAGATCTACAAATTGGAGAACCTTGGACTAGGTCTGATCTGGTTGGGTACCAGATCTTGGATTTTTTAGAGGTGGTTTCAAAGGCGTTCTTCATCTGGAACGAAAGGCTGACGAAGAAGACAGCAACCAGGCTGATTTCGTTAAGGGCCTTGGATCCTGTCCAGAAGTCTCCAGATCTATTCGTTACTGATTCCACTGCATCAAAGGTCTGTGGGAGGAGCTGGGATTGAGCTCCAATAGTTTTGGTTACAGACCTACTCGGAACCCTATTTAGAAGGTAACAAGCCGATTCGAGCGCATATCCCCAGAGAGAGATCGGCAAACCAGCAAACCCCATCATGGATTGAACCATGTCTAACACGGTCTGATTCCTCCTTTCAGATACACCATTATGCTGTGGTGTTCCAAGAGGAGTCCACTGAGAGAGAATTTTATTCTCCCCAAGATATGTCAGAAACTCATTGGAAAGGTATTCACCTCCTCGATCAGATCGAAGAGTTTTAATACACTTTTCAGTTTGTTTTTCTACCTCGTTTCGGAATAGTTTGAACATTTCAAATGACTCCGACTTATGCTTCATTAAGTAGACATACCCATACCTCGATAGGTCATCTGTGAAGGTTATGAAGTAGAAATATCCACCTCTTGCACTTGAGCTCATGGGTTCACATACATCAGAATGTACCAGACCCAAGAGTTCACTAGCTCGCTCACCTTTTCTAGTAAAAGGTGACTTGGTCATCTTCCCAAGAAGATAGGACCCACAAGTTGAAAGTGATTCACAATCACCAACTTCAAGAATTTTTTCTTGAGCAAACCTGTTTATCCTATTCTTATTGATATGACCTAGCCTACAGTGCCAAAGGTAGACTTCTGACATATTATCCATTCTAGGATGTTTACCGAAGGTTTGAACCACATTAACAGGCTGTGATAGTAAGTAAATTCTATTATTTAGTTGTCCAACAAATATTGTAACACCATTCAAAATGATATTGCAAATGTTTTTTTTTATTAAAAATTCATAACTGTACATGGCCAAAAGGCCTACAGAAATAATATTTAATAAAAAACTTGGACAATAGTGATATTCATTCAGAATTATATTACGAGAGTTGATTACAAGGTTCATGATTCCTAAAGCTAGAATTGAAACTTTACTTCTATCTCCAACGTTCAGGAATCTCTCGCCTTCATCAAATCTCCTACTGACCTACAGACCCTGCATCGAATTACAGAGATGATAAGGGCTTTCGATATCCAATACCTAGGCAGTAGTATCACAAATAGAAAAGTTGCAAGGTGTTATCATATAATTACCTTGCTTCTTCTTCGGCTTGTTCGGGTCCAGGGAGGCAATGTATAGAGGACAGTTCCTCTTCCAGTGCCCCTGCTTCTTATAAAAGAAGCACTCCGCCTGGCTCTGGTCAAGCTTGTGCTTCTTGGTCTGACCCTGTGCAGATGTCCCAGCATGCAGCTGCACCTTCTTATTCTTCTTCTTCTTGTTTTTTTTCCCTTTCTCAAAGGGTCGACGACCAGAAGAAGACCCTCCCACAATATTCACCGACTCCTTATGGAGCTGGTGATCTTTCTCAAAGTTCTGCAGCAACCCCAACAAGCTATAGTAGTTCACTGTAGGCTTTGTCATCTGAAAATGTGTAAGAAAGGAGAGAAAGGACTTGGGCAAAGAATTAAGGATCACATCCTTACCGAGCTGCTTGTGCAAGAGAAAGCCCAGTTTACTTAGGTGCTCAATCATTTTGACTGAGGCCCCATCCCTCATCCGAGCATTGAAAATGGCACAACTAGTTTTGTGCCTTTCAACATCGTCAAGCGTGCCAAAGGAGTCGTTCAACATTTGAAGAATCTCCTGCGGCTGGGCGTTCTCAAACCTGCGACTAAACTCATCATTCATTGCCACCAGCATTATGCATCGAATGGTGGTGCGATTGTTGAGCCACTTCTGATAAGTGTCTCGGACCGTCCCTCTAGCGTTCGGGGTTGGCTCCTCAAGTACCAGATCCATTACTACATAAAGGATCCGCTCATGCTCAAGGACGATTTTTAATTTTTGATACCAGCTATCGAAATTAGGTCCCATGAGCTTGTCATTATCTAATAATGATCGGAGTGACAGGGTAGTGGCCATAGCTGCATAAAAGAAAACCAGACCTTTATTAGTACATAAATTATTAATACTAAAGACTTGGACTTTAGTCTAAAGTTTCTCCCAGTATTTTTATGAACTGGTAGCCTCAACCTCCAATTTGAGAAATTACTTTAATTCCTTAGTGGGTACTAGAATCCACACAGATCACATATGAGCCTAACTTTGGTTGGTCAACCCATGTGCATCTATGGGTAGGTTCATAACCAGTTGTTTCTCTAAACAACTTTTAGTAATTAATTTTGCCCCAGAACCTAATTAGTAGGCTTTGGCCTCCATTGAAAAGATCTGGTTAGGTCCAACCATTAACATGACTTGATTTGGTGAATCTGACCAATAAATGATCAGGCCCGACTTTGGCCGGCCAACCTGACCACCATCAGAAAGACTCAACCAAATTATCATATTATGAATGATAATTCCATTAGTCAATAAGCACCAGGCCTTTGGGCCTCCAGTGATTATTAAACTAATAGACTCATTATCACTCACTTAATGGGAGGCTATGACTTAGTTATCACTATAACTTAATCAATTTTAGAGACCTAATAATTTTTGAAAATTTTATTAAAGGATAGAAGAGAAGAAATTAACCAGTCAATTTCAATCCTCCCACTAACTTCACCAAGTCAGATTAAAAAGGATTTAATTAAGCCGGCATTAGGAGCACCTAAATCAGTCACACTGATTTACCTTATGATATGGGTGAGCCCTAATCACCAAGTGATCTAATCAAAACCTAACTCACCAAGTTGGCCAGGTAAGTGAGATCAGTGGAAGGGATATGCCATTAACTCGTCAAAGATCGAATCAATGCGAGTAGCTTCCAGTTAAAAACCACTGGTCAGACTGCCGAACTTACCTTAGACACCAACCGGTTCATTAGTTTTAATTTGATCAACTTAGTAAATAAGGTTCCACCACGTAGCCATGAATTAAGTCCATCTTGATCTAGTTAAAGACATGGACCCATTCAACTACAACTATTGGAGTTGAGTCTAGAGTGTCCTTGACCTAATCTAATTCAATTTTTGATTAGATTTGATCAATTACTCTAATTTAGTCCATTTCTTTAAGCTAACCTTAGGTCTAACCCAATTATGGACCTAATCCATTTAACCAATTGACCCACAAGTTTATGCAATTGTCTTAGGTCTTAATTCACAATTCTAGACCAACTAGACAACACTTAATTCTTTTAATTAAGTATTTGGGCTGATGGGTCAGGGTTTGGTATTTCGAAAATAATTTTTAAATTTGAAAGGTTTTATTTTCTGTTCACCAAATGTGTTGACTCATTTCACAAACGGATCAGCACATTTCATAAACAGCAATCCTATTGCTAATTACATAACAAAAAATAACTCAATCAAAATAAATCATGAATATTCTTTTAGATCTAATTTAACACATTCATGATAAATTTTATAATTAAACTTTTATAATTAAGTCCTTTCGCTGCTTCGTCTGCATGGGATATAATCGCTCGGCACCCCTACCGTCATAGGAGAACCCCATCGAATGGGAGGAGAGGACCTTAAAATCCTACTTTTCTCCTATGATCGGACCACCATGGCAACCAACCCAATTAGACTACTTGCTACTTAGATCAAGTATATCTAAATATACCAATTTCAAAATTTAAATTTCAAATTTTAAATTTTAAATTTTAAATTTCAAATAAATTTCAAATTTTAAATTTTAAATTTCAAATTTTTGAATTTCAAATTTTAAATTTTAAATTTTAAATTTTAAATTTTAAATTTGAAATTTCAAACAAATTTTAAATTTTAAATTTTAAATTTTGAATTTCAAATTTTTGAATTTTGAATTTTAAATTTTAAAATTTAAAATTTAAATTTTAAATTTTGAATTTTAAATTTAAACTTTTAGATTACTACTTAATCTACGCATGCAAATGTATATCATATTTTAGAATCTACTCTGATACCATTTGTGGTGATTTCAGTGCGGGGGTAAAACGATAATTTTAAAACTTTTTTAAAATTTTAATTTTATAGTAAAAATTATTAATTAATCTAATTAATTAACATGCATTAATCCTACATAAGGATCTAAATATGATATATATAGTATGTATTTAAATTTGAAATTTAAACTTCTACAGTAAATGTTTTACTGTTATGTGTTCAGAACATATTACCTTCGTGCAGGTAGTCGAATGTCGCAGTCTGATCACTGTCGAAAAGATCTGATCATCATAATGTAGCCACATAGTATGTCTAGCCTCCACAGATCATCCACATGAAGCTTCCGGTCTGATCGGCTCCTCACGAATGCTAGTTCATTGTAGAACCCTTTCGACGATTGATGCTGATCGAACTCCTTCGATCGATGTCTACCAACTCCTCGGATACTCCAGATCATCAACAGAGGTACTTGAGAGGTTGATGAAGTTCTTTCTGAAGTTTGGTGGGCTCACGACACTCGTAGCTCACCTTCTTACTTCCTGAACCCTAGGCAGAAACCCTAAGGTACTCTCAGAAAAACCCTGTGCCCTTTCTGTTTCTTTTCTTTTCTCTTCTTTTCTTTTCTTTTCTCACACAGATGGCCTTTCTCACACCACCCTTTCACTCTCATATCAGATGTGCACATGCCCCATCTTCTCTTTCTTTTTAAAACGGTGTAAGACCGCATCTTTACAGTGTTTTCACCGCGTGAGAGGATAAAGCTAGGTGGTTGCTCACTTGAATTCAAATCGAATTTGAATTCAAATGCCAACCAACCAATCTTTATCCACTCTTGGTGTGAGAAGAAGGGGGCGTGGGTTCTTTGTGCGTGGAGAATTTATACAAGAAACTTTTTCTCGTGTAGAGAATGGGGCACATAAAAGGATAAGGTGGTGCATGGATTAGTTGCCCATTCAAATTCAAACATTATTTGAATTTGAATGGCCAACCAACCTTATCGTTATCCACACAAATGGTGCACAAGGGAGGGCATGGGAAGGCTTCTGCGTGGGAGAAAATTTACGAGAACTTGTTTCTCATGAATTCAAATAGGCGTAGGTGAGGTGAGGTGGCGCAGGGAGATAAGTCTAGGTGGTTTCAAATATTAAATCAACCTAATTGAACCAACCTTATTAAAATAGGTTAGGCACAATTATACTAAGTTAAACCCAATATAACTAAGCTTAATTAGGCTCAATAAAATCTTAATCAAATCAGAAATTGACTAAGCCCAACCCCTGATCAAATCAGGGACCAAACCACCTTGGCGATTTGGTCAACTCTTAACCTAATCGGGTCAAACCCAATTGAATCCAATTCAATTGGACTTGATCCAAAAATAATTACTCAATCAAATTGACTTAATTAGAGATCAAATCATTAATTAAACCTCTCATAAATACTGAGTCCAAATCCGATGGGCAATCGGGCATCAGAGTCCATCGATATGAAACCCTGATCGAAGAGTTCCAAACTAGTGAGACTCTTGACCCCAGTACCCAAAATGTGTGAAACTCATGATCAGAGAATTCTGATTCTCGATCATATATTTTTAGACATGTAGGACTCAGAGTCCTCGAGCATTAGGACTCTTGGTTGAAGAGTCCCAGTCCAGTGGGACTCTTCACCAGCCATCAGATCAGATAGGAACCTCTAATGTGTGTGACCCCACAGGTTCAAACCTAAGTCGGTAGCATAGGACCAATTTCTGTACTCATCGAAGTGACCATCTAGCAATGGTATCCGACATTCGGATAGGTCAAATAGTCACAATCGCAACACTCAGAACCTACGCAAATATGGTTACTGTATAGTTCATCCCTTTTGATCCCTGTGTATAGGATGACTCAAGGTTAAACTGTCAACCCTGATCAGATCATCTGAATCGTGCTCAACTCAAATAGTCCTGTGACTCCTCACTAGGACTACCCTGGCCAAGGTTTTGCTAAATTGAAACACGACTGTATACAGCTCCTGAACTGGAGTGGTCAATCCCATCTTGACACATGCACCGACAAGTCAAGTACTTGACTACACCCAGCAGCCTTCCATCACTGAATTAGAAATTCAGATAATCCAGTGCTTAAGTACAGTGAGTTGCTTGCAAGTCACCATGGCGATCTCAGGTCGGAGGGACAGTTATACCCATATCCCATTGGAGCAAATCTTGACAGCAGAAATAGCTCTGGAGTCGGTCACGTTTAGTACAGATGTATCCTTACATCTCACCTGTATGCCATACCAGTGTCTCCACACTCCTTGGTTAAGAGGATAACCAATCCATATGGTACACAACCACCTATGCTTGATAAACGTTGTCGTCCTTGGTAACAACGTATCATTTGATCGCGAACTGGTTTAAGGACTAAATGACAAATCCTCCTTTGTCGAGTCTAAATAGTCCTAAGGACTTCACCACAACATAGGAGTTCATTAGAAGATGAAATAATTTGTGATGAAAAATACCAAAATAACTTTTATTTATTTATAATTTATATATTAATACAAGAAAGAGCACAACCGTCAATAGGCGGACGATTGGCTTTGGGATACTATTCCCAACAACCAAACCATCCTACTACTGGGCAATGGGCTGCTTATGAAAAGTGGATGGATGAAGATAGTTGGGTCAAGTGCTATATACTGGCTTCTATGTCAAATGAGTTGCGAAGCCAGCATAAGCATATGCCAACTGCCAGGGCTATGATCATTCACCTGCAAGAGTTATATGGTGAGTAGAGCCGTACTGCATATTTCGAAGTGTCCAAAAGACTTTTCAACCTAAAGATGCATGAAGAACAGTCTATCTATGAGCATTGTATGACAGTGATCAAGGACATTGAGGAGCTTAAGAAGCTCGGGCTTGATATGCAAAAGAAATTACTGATGGATTTGATCCTTCAATCCCTATGAGTTCATATGATCAATTTATTATAAATTTTCATATGAACAAACTCGATTACACTATTCCCAAACTGGTCAACATGTTGGTCACTACGAAAAGAATTTTGAAGAGTTCAAGGGGCACTGTTCTCGCTATGGAGCGGATTTCTTCCAAAAGAAAGTCTACTAGAAAGAAGATGGTTAAATTAGCTAAGAAGCAGAAAAAAGAGAACAAGCCAAGGAAGAAAGTTTCTAAGAAGGTCAAAGTAAAGGGAAAGTGTTTCCACTGTGATGTTGAAGGCCACTGGAGGAGAAACTGTCCGCTTTATCTGGAGAGCCTAAAGACTAAAAGGGTTGATAAACCTTCTGAAGGTATGCTCGTAATTGAATCTAACCTTACGGTTTCTTCTACTTCTAGTTGGATATTAGACTCTGGCTCGAGTGCTCATATATATACCTCAATACAGGGTCTAATAGAAAGTAGGAGGTTAAGAGAAGGTGACATGATCCTTCAAATCGATAATGGAGCAAAAATTGCTGCAGAGGTCGTTGGCACTTATCCTCTTTGATTATCATTTAGTTTTAGATTAGATTTGAAAGACTGTTATTATGTCCCTATAGCTAGTCAAAATTTGATTTCTATGTCTGTGCTAGCACAAAAAAGTTTTGAAATTAGTTTCAATAAAGATTTTTATTTCATTTATTTATGAAATAAATTGATTGCATGAGATCTTTTAATTGACAGTCTTTATCACTTGCATGTTGATGTGAATGTGAACTTAAACAAACAAATAGTGAGTGCCATAGGCCAAAAGAGACCTAGAGATGAAATTAACTAGAAGTACTTGTGACACCATAGACTAGACTATATTGGAGAGGATAGAATAAACAAACTGAAAAAGGATGGGATCCTTAGATCTCTTAATCCAGAGTTGTTCCAGCTTGTGAATCTTGTCTTCAAAAAAAAATTATCAAGTTACCCTTTGTGGGACATGGGGAAAGGGCCACTTGAGTTACTTGCCCTGGTACACACAAATGTGTATGGGCCATTTGATGTGCAGGATAGGGGTAGTTATGCCTCCTTCATTATCTTTACCGATGATCTGTCTAGGTATGGATATGTATATCTGATAAAACACAAGTCTGAAGCCTTTGAAATGTTCAAAGAATTTAGACATGAAGTAAGAAAGCAAACAGGCAAGTCCATTACAGTTCTTTGATCTAATCGAGGGGGTGAATACCTTAGTCAAAAATTTTTTAGATATCTTAAGGACAACGACATAGTCTCTTAATGGATTTGTTGGTGTAAAAATCCACCAGCGTCGGAGAAGCTGGAGTCGAGGGAGTCGCGGTCGCTGTCGGGACCTGCAAAGAAAGTCTAAACCGAAGTTGGGGGTGCTCCAACAAGACCCTCCGACGCTCAAGTCAGTTCTCTGCCTCAACAAGAATGGAGTGCTTGAACAAAAATTTTAGCAGAGTTTTGAGATAGAGATTAGAGCTTAGAGAATAACATATCTGGGGTCCCCTTTTTATAGGCGGAGGGCGTAAGAGATTAACAGTGACGTCTGTAACCGCCTGGTAGTGGGCCATTCGGGGCCATGGGGAGTTTGTTACGGAGAGTAGTGGAGTGGAGTCGTGGCCATCGTCGTGGCCTGCCGTGTGGAGTCTGTTGTGGAGAGTGGAGTGATGTCCGTTGTCGTGACTTGCCAGAGCATGATGGAGCCGTGTGGGATCCGTTATAGGAAGTGGAGCAGAGTCGCGGCCATTACTGTGGCCTGCCAGGGAGTCCAGGCCCGTCGGTCGAAGCTCGGTTGGGGTGTCTGACGGAGAGGGGTAGCTCTCCATCTGAGAGGAGCTCGGATATTGCTGGCGAGCTTCCTACCGTTGGGTGCTTTGGGTGCTAGTACTGCAGGCGAAGGTCATCTGCTGTAGAAGCTTGATCAGGGGCTTTCTGTGGATGAAGTTCAGCTCCACGCAGAATCCATCAGAAGAGGTTCGCCCACTGGAAAGGTTCGGCTGCTGGAGCCCATGCGTCGTGGGAATTCATCTGGAATCTGTCTGCTACAGAAGTTCGGTTGGAGTCTGGTTCCCGTAGAAGTCCGGATGGGGATCATTTGTTGAGGAAGCTCGGCCGAAGCCTGCCTGCAATAGAAGTCTAGAAGGAATTCGTTCACAAGGGAAGCTCGGGTGGAGGCTTATAGTAGAAATCCAATGCGAACCGCTCGTAGTAGAAATTTGAAGTAGACCGCTTGTAGCAGAAGCTCAGAGTCCGACCCTTGTAAGAATTCGGATGAGGTCTACCTGCAATGGGAGCTCAGGGCTGAAGTTTGGCTCCCGTAGGAGCTCGGACGAAGTCTACCTGCAGTAGGAGTTCGAGGAAGAAGTCCGGCTCCCGTAGGAGCCCAGATGAAACCCAGAAGGTGGTCGACCGCCGTAGAAACTTGGATGGAGCCCGTCCGTCGTGGAGATCTGCTGTTGGGAAAGTTTGGCCACTAACGAACTGATGTAGCTCTGGAAGAAATTTGGATTGGAGTCAATCGAATCCTGTCGGAAAAGATCCGGAAGGGGTCCGGTGGATGGTTGACCCTTGTAGGAGATCGGCAGAAGGTAGGATCCAGAGAGCACTAGGAGCAGCCAGATGGACAACCGAAGAAGCTTATCGTCGGAGAAGCCCGAAAGATGCGGTAGGTGTTCGTCCGTCGGTAGAACTTGGGAATGTTGCGGAAGCTCGACCGTCGGAGAGGTTCGGAGATATGCCGCCCAAGGTTGGACGTCGGTAGAGTCCCGGGAGGATCACTCCTGGTATGAACTTCGGCTGGAGGATATTTTATACCCAACACCAGTCCCCCTACTTCCGAGTTCGAGTTTCGAATGAAGGATGTATAGAGAAATTTTCACAGCCGAAGTTGCCCCCTTGAATTCTGTGTGCAACTGCCCTCAGATATCCTGGCATTTAATACGTGCATGCCGGAGTCTTTTTCTAATTGGGACGATCCAAAGAGACTTTTCAGAATTCCCGTTGGAGCGCAGTCCCAAGTGCCACGCCATAATGGCCCCGCCAGCAGTCAACCGTACACCACGGTGAGTGGGACACATGGCGGGCACTGGTCGGCCTAGGGATATCCGTCGCCATGACTGTGCTAGGCCCCGTTGCTTATTTAAACCCACTCCTTCCCTCCAGGGACTTCATTTTGCCTGAGAGTCTAGACGGCGCCTTTCTTCTACCTGAGAGTTCTGTCGCCCATCGGTGCCCTTTTCGACCCTAAGCATTCTTTGCGTCAATCCTCGCCATGTCCGCCAGCTCCCCGCCTACGTTGGGCCAATCTAGGTTGGTCCCAAAACTTCTCTTGTCATTGCCGTTGTTCCTTCCTCTTCTTTCTTTGTTTGTTCAGCTTCCAAGGGTTTATTCACAATCTCTCCCGATCTTTCGGGATTTCCTTCTTTCTTTTCCCTTGCTGCAGGCACGGACATAGGAGTTGTCTGGGTGGCCCTCACCGTCGACATCCCTTAGGATGCCGAGCCTTTAGTCCTTCGAGCCCTTTCGAGGAGTTCTCCCATCGGGGCTTCTACCCCGGAGGTCCATCTCGAGGGGATGCTACGGATCGAGAGGAGTAGGAGAGGGGAAACAGTGGCCCGCAAGTTCAGCAGCTGTCAAGCTGCCACTGAAGGCTCCCAGAGCTTCGAAGGGGACTCGAGGAAGAATTCCTTCAACAATAGGGATTTAATAACGGAACTAGCCGGTGATTGCATTCTGCCCGAGAATTTTGAAGTAGTTGAACGGGGCGACACCGGTCAACGGGGTAGAGTTGTCGTCATAAGCTGTGGCGGGCTTCTTGACGTCGTCGGGGTCGAGGGACCAGAGGTGGTCGGCGCTGACGGCGAAACAGTAGAACTTGTTGCGGGGGCGGTGGAAGTAGCGCATGCAGACCTCATCGAAGTACCTAGGATGGTAGTTGTCGGAGAGAACACGGTGGTGGTGCATGCCTCCGGCATTACTACGGCCTCCGGGGTACTTTTGATTCTTCTTGATGTAGGTCATCATTGCCACCGCTACCGCCGCCGCTGCCCCTTGAGTTCTATCCCCTCCTTTTCCCCCTAGGGTTAGGGTTTCGTTAATGGGGCGGAACGAGGTGGAGGGTGAGAGTCGATGGGTTCATCACATGTACTGAAAAATACTGCTGAGAAAGATGGAACTGGAAGGAGAAGTCGAAAGCTTGAAGCGGTCTCTAATGTATTCTTTTCAGGTCTTGTAGTATTGTTCTTCTTTCCTTGGCCTTCAGGGCTTTGTAACGTATACCTTGTTAATCGAAAATGAAAAGGAGATTTTTGTTACCTTGTCCGCACTTTGCATCAAATTATCGCCCGTCGAACTTCTTTTATTCATTATTGTTATTATTATTATATATATATATATATATATTTTATCTCGTTCGATGTCGATGTTGTCTGGAGGTTCCTGATCGTCACCACGTTGGCTTGCTTTTCTTGTCATCTTTCTTCTTCGGCCTTAAGGGCTTTGTAATGCATACTTAGTTAATGACATGAAAAGAAAATTTTTCGTTACCTCTTTTACTCATGTGTTGAGTTGTCATTTGCTGAACTTCTTTCGATTTTTGCCTTGCTCGATATCGATGTCATTCGAAAGTACCCAATCATCATCGCATTGACCCATCCCTTTTGTTTATTGCCGTAGATTTGTCCAGGGCCACTCAAGTTTGACGCTTCCTTTCGAAGTTCGAGCTCGGGGGTCTGAACTTCTCATCGCCCTGAGGAAGCCGTCTTATCTTGGCCTATGTTGAGAGCCCTCTTGGAGACTGGGGATTTTGATAAGAATCTCCATCCTCGCTGAGACGAGGTCCCCAGTATCTTTGATGTAATTTGTTTTTCATTTATCGCTGGTGTAGTTTGTCGCTTTCCTTTTTAACTTCCTCCTTTTTTCTTTTTCTTTTCTCGAGAGAGGGTTTTCCCTCTGCTCTGAGTGGGGTCACGGGAGCACGGAGGGGCCATCGAGAAGGTTTTTTTCTTCTTATCTGGTCTTGAATGACCGGATCTTAGTTGGCGTCAGGATGAGGTTCTTCCCCTATTCCTGATGTAGTCGATTTCAGCTAAGGTTAGGACGAGATTCTTCTTCTGTTTCTAACAAAGCTGTGGGGGCACATATGGGTATTGCAGGGCCTCTCCCCCCATCCGATCTAAAGGTAATCGGGCCTTTGACTTTGCTCATGCTAGGATGAGGTTCTCCTCTTGTCCCTAACAGGGCTGTGGGGGCACGTATGGGCATTGCAGGGCCTCTCCCCCCATCCGGTCTAAGGAGAACCGGGCCTTCGACGTTGCTCATGTTAGGGCGAGGTTCTCCTCCTGTCCCTAACAGGGCTGTGGGGGCACATATGGGTATTGCAGGGCCTCTCTCCCCATCCGGTCTAAGGAGAACCGGGCCTTCGACTTGCTCATGTTAGGGCGAGGTTCTCCTCCTGTCCCTAACAGGACTGTGGGGGCACATATGGGCATTGCAGGGTCTCTCCCCCCATCCGGTCTAAGGAGAACCAGGCCTTCGACCTTGCTCATGTTAGGGCGAGGTTCTCCTCCTGTCCCTAGCATGGCTGTGGGGGCACATAAGGGCGTTGTAGGGCCTCTCCCCCAATCCGATCTAAGGAGAACCGGACCTTCGACTGTGTCGTGATGAGGTTCTCCTCCTGTTCCCGACACGGTTAGTTTCGATTGTCCTGTCGATGTAAGCTCACGCCAAGAGAGAAGACATGTGGATATAAAATTTTTATTTAAAGCAAAGTTATCGGTAATACATTCGTAAATTTTTCGAGCTTCATGGTCGCGGGAGGTCTGCTCCTCCGAGTTCTCTGAGGTAGTAAGTTTCGGGCTGGACTACCTCCTTGACTTTGTACGGGCCTTCCCAGTTTGGAGCAAGCTTCCCTTGATCCTGAGGTTGCGAGACAGTGGCCCGTCGAAGCACTAGGTCTCCTGCTCTAAAGACTTTATTTTTGACCCGGGAGTTGTAGTAGCGGGCGACTTTTTGTCTGTAAGCTGCCATCCGAACTTGAGCTGCCTCCCACTTTTCTTCTAACAAGTCGAGGTTGGCTTTGAGACCCTGTGAATTGTGATGCTCGTTGAATGCCACGATTTGTGCTGACGAGAGTTTGAGCTCAATTGGGATAACAACCTCCGTTCTGAAGGCTAGAGTAAAGGGGGTCTCCACTGTGGGCAGTCTTTGGGTAGTTCGGTATGCCCACAACACATGATAAAGTTCGTCTGTCCAAGTTCCCTTCGCTCTTTCGAGCCTTGTCTTAATTTCTTGTAGCAGAGTTTTGTTGGTCACTTCAGCTTCGCCGTTGGCCTGAGGATGGGCTACTGATGTGAAGTTGTGGGAGATGTTTAGGTCCTCACAAAATCCAGCAAACCTTGCTCCTGCAAATTATCGTCCATTATCAGTAATTAGGGTTCTTGGTAGGCCGAACCTGCAAACGATTGACTTCTAGACGAAGTCTTGCATTTTAGCTTCTGTGATTTTTGCCAATGGTTCGGCTTCAACCCACTTGGTGAAATAGTCAATTGCTATCAGGAGGAACTTTCTCTGCTCCGACGCCACAGGAAAAGGTCCAAGGATATCCATTTTCCATTGCGCGAACGGCCATGGGGCGCTCAAGGGTGTAAGTTCGGAGGTGGGCTGTCTCTGGATGTTAGCATATCTCTGACATCGATCACACTTTCTGACGTATTCAATAGAGTCGCGATACATTATCGACCAATAATACCCTTGGCGGAGCAACTTGTGGGATAAGGATCTAGCCCCCAGATGGCTTCCGCAGATTTCTTCGTGCACCTCCCATAAGGCATAGTCAGCTTTCGAAGGCCAGAGACATTTTAAAAGGGGCAAAGAGTATGACCTCTTATACAATTTATCCTCATAAAGGATATATCGGGAGGCTTGATTTCTGAGCTTCCGAGCTTCTTTTGCATCATGAGGGAGAACCCCATCTCTAAGATATGCCACCAGGGGTCGACCCAACTGGGTTCATGGCCAATTTCCATCACGGGCCACGATTATCTCGTACTTGAGCACTTCAGAACTTCAAAGAGAACTTCCTTGGGTAGTTCAGCTGGAGCCAGTGTAGCCAACTTGGAGAGGAGATCGGTCCTGGTATTTTTCGTTCTTGGAATCTGCCTGATGTTGAAGCTACTAAAGGCGGGGACGATCTCCTTTACTTTTTCAAGATATTTGGCCATGCTGTCCTCCCGTGCTTTGTAGTTTCCACTGACTTGTCCCACTACCAATTGGGAGTCGCTGTAAATTTGGAGCCGATCTACTCCTAATTCTTTGGCGATCCTCAATCCTGCGATCAGAGCTTCATATTTTGCTCCATTGTTCGTTGTGGGGAACTCGAAGCACAGCGCGTACTCTGCAACGATCCCCTCCGGATTGATCAAGATCAGGCCCGCACCTGCGCCCGACATGTTGGAGGATCCATCCACATAGAGGGGCCAAAAGCAATCAGGGAGGTCTGTTTCTTCTTCAGAGGAGTTCGGTCGGGACTTCAGGCCATCAGTTTCATCTTGTTCAGGTTCGGCCTCCTCCGGGATAGTGCATTCCACTATAAAGTCCACCAATATCTGGGCTTTTACTATCGATCGAGGTTGATAGTTGATATCAAATTCTGTGAGCTCGATCGCCCATTTCGCTATCCTCCCGGAAGCATCCGCCTGGTGTAGAATTGCCTTAATCGGCTAGTCGGTGAGTAACGTTACGGTGTGCCCTTGAAAGTAAGGTTAGAGCCTCCGAGCTGCAATCAACAGGGCGTAAGTTAGTTTTTCTAATTTAGTATACCTGGTTTCGACATCTCTCAATGCACGACTGATGTAGTAGATCGACCGTTGAATTTTTGTTTCTTCCTTAACAAGAACTGCTGCGAGAGCCATAGGGGAGACCGTCAGGTACAAGAACAATTCCTCCCTGGGCTCGGGCTTCGCCAATAGCGGAGGCGAGCCGAGGTAGTTCTTTAGTTCTTCGAATGCCTGTTGACATTCAGTGGTCCAACAGAAGTTCTTCGACTGCTTGAGGGTTTGGAAGAAGGGTAAGCACCGTTCGGCCGACCTCGCAATGAAGCGATTCAGGGCTGCCACCCTCCCTGTAAGGCGCTGAACTTCTTTTATCGACTTTGGGGCGGCCATCTCCTGGATGGTGCGAATCTTCTTCGGATTGGCTTCAATCCCGTGCCCCGATACCATGAAGCCTAGGAATTTCCCCGAGGTCACTCTGAAAGCACACTTAGTTGGGTTCAGCTTCATCTTATATTTCTGGAGGGCATCAAAGGTCTCCTCGAGATCAGCGACATGGTTCGTTGAGGATTTGCTTTTCACGAGCATGTCATCCACGTAGACCTCCATGTTGCGGCCGATCTGCTCTTTGAAGATTTTGTTCACCAGCCGCTGATAGGTCGCACCTGCATTTTTTAGACCGAAAGGCATGACCCTATAACAGTAAAGACCATGGTTAGTAATGAAAGCAGTCTTTTCTTCGTCTTCTGGTGCCATTCTGATTTGTTTATAGCCGAAGAATGCATCCATGAAGGTGAGAAGCTCATGGCCCGAGGTTGCATCCACCAGTTGATCAATTCTGGGTAGAGGGTAGCTGTCCTTTGGGCAGACTTTATTCAATTTTTTAAAATCTATACACATCCTCCACTTGCCGTTTGCCTTTTTGATGAGGACAATGTTGGAAATCCAGTCAGGATAGTTGACTTCTCTAATGAATCCGGCCTTCAGGAGTTTATCCACTTCCTTGGCTATCGCCTTTTGCCTTTCCGGTGCATGACCTCGAATTTTTTCTTTCATCGATCGATGCTTTGGATCAACGGCCAGACGATGTTCCATGATCTCTACGTCGATCCCCGGCATGTCTGCTAGAACCCAAGCAAAAATATCTGTATTCTTTTGTAGGAAATCAATGAGCTGTGCCCGCACCTCTTCCCCCAGGTTGGAGCCAATCTTCACCACATGCTCTTTATTCCCATCATTCAAAGGAATCGAAACAAGATCTTCAATTGGCCCACCCCTTTCCTCAGTAAGGTCATCACGGGCGTCCAATCCATCAACTGGACAGAGGTCAGATCGGTCACTTCTTTGCAAGGCTATGCTGTAGCAGTGTCTCGCCAAGGCTTGATCCCCTTTGACCTCTCCAACCCCCTGGCCTTAGGAAACTTCAACTTTAAATGGTAGGTCAACACCACAGCTCGGAGGGCGTTAAGGCCGGGCCGGTCGAGTATTGCGTTATAGGCGGACGGTGCCTTTACCACCAGGAAGTCCACCCGCACCCTGGACTGTTTCAGAAATTGACCTGCAACCACAGTCAGGGTTATCATTCCTTCCACGGGCATGGCATCACCTGTGAACCCTACCAACGGGGAGTTCACCAGCCCTAAATGATCATCCAAAATAGATATTTTTGAGAATGCATCGTAGAACAAAATGTCGGCTGAACTTTCATTGTCGATAAGAATGCGGCGCACATCGTAATTAGCTATATTTAAAGAAACTACAACCGCATCGTTATGAGGAAATTGAACTCCCCGAGCATCTTCCTCAGTAAAGATTATGGATTCCTCAATCCTTTGTCGCTTGGGAGGTCCTGCCAATACACCGGTTGTTCCCCGTTGGGATTCCCCTGAGATGGTGTTGGTGAAGCCGGTCGTAGGCCGATTATCGGGCTGCTCCATGCCGACTGTCGTCATCGGAGGAAGAGGAGCCTGGAAATTCGAAGATGAGGCCGGGGCCTGCAGACCTCGCTGAGGTCTGGCCGTGGGGGCCATTGACCGCCCGGTGGATGCCCTTCGGGGAGGCATCAGGTGGAGATCAGGCAGGCAACCAGAGGAGGAGATGTCAGAGAAGATGACCGGAGGTGGTCCCGTTGAGCGCTCCTTTAAGAACAAGGGTACTGCGAAGACACGGAGGGTCCTTCCTCTAGCACCAATCCTATTGATGCAAAAATCCGCCAGCGTCGGAGAAGCTGGAGTCGAGGGAGTCACGGTCGCCATCGAAACCTGCAAAGAAAGTCTAAATCGGAGTTGGAGGTGCTCCGACAAGACCCTCCGATGCTCAAGTCAGTTCTCTGCCTCAACAAGAATGGAGTGCTCAAACGAAAATTTTAGCAAAGTTTTGAGATAGAGATTAGAGCATAAAGAATAATGTATCTGGGGGTCTCCTTTTTATAGGCGGAGGGCGTAACAGATTGACAGTGACGTCTGTAACCACCTGATAGTGGGCTGTTCGGGGCCATGGGGAGTTTGTTACGGAGAGTAGTGGAGTGGAGTCGTGGCCATCGCCGTGGCCTGCCGCATGGAGCCTGTTGTGGAGAGTGGAATGATGTCCGTTATCGTGACTTGCCAGAGCATGATGGAGCCGCGTGGGATCCGTTATAGGAAGTGGAGCAGAGTCGCGGCCATTACTGTGGCCTGCCAGGGAGTCCAGGCCCGTCGATCGAAGCTTGGTTGGGGTGTCTGATGGAGAGGGGTAGCTCTCCGTCTGAGAGGAGCTCCGATATTGCTGGCGAGCTTCCTACCGTTGGGTGCCTTGGGTGCTAGTACTGCAGGCAAAGGTCATCTACTGTAGAAGCTCGATCAGGGGCTTTCTGTGGATGAAGTTCAGCTCCATGCAGAATCTATCAGGAGAGGTTCGCCCGTTGGAAAGGTTTGGCCGCTGGAGCTGGTGCGTCATTGAAATTCATCCAGAATCTATCTGCTACAGAAGTTCAGTCGGAGTCTGGTTCCCGTAGAAGTTCAGATGGAGATCATTTGTTGAGGAAGCTCGGTCGAAGCCTGCCTGCAATAGAAGTCTAGAAGGAATTCATTCACAAAGGAAGCTCGGGTGGAGGCTTACAGTAGAAATCCAACGTGGACCGCTCGTAGTAGAAATTTAAAGTAGACCGCTTGTAGCAGAAGCTCGGAGTCTGACCCTTGTAAGAATTCGGATAAGGTCTACCTGCAATGGGAGCTCAGGGCTGAAGTCTGGCTCCCATAGGAGCTCGGATGAAGTCTACCTGCAGTAGGAGTTCGAGGAAGAAGTCCGGCTCCCGTAGGAGCCCGGATGAAACCCAAAAGGCGGTCGACCGCCGTAGAAACTTGGAAGGAGCCCATCCATCATGGAGATCTGCTGTTGGGAAAGTTCGGCCACTGACAAACTGACGTAGCTCTGGAAGAAATTTGGATTGGAGTCAATCGAATCCTGTCGAAAAAGATCCGGAAGGGGTCCGGCGGATGGTTGACCCTTGTAGGAGATCGACCGAAGGTAGGATCCAGAGAGCACTAGGAGCAGTCTGATGGACAACTGAAGAAGCTTATTGCCGGAGAAGCCCGGAAGATGCAGCAGGAGTTCGTCCGTCGGCAGAACTTGAGAATGTTGCGGAAGCTCGACCGCCGGAGAGGTTCGGAGATATGCCGCCCAAGGTTGGACATCGGTAGAGTCTCGGGAGGGTCACTTCTGGTACGAACTTTGACTGGAGGGTATTTTATACCCAACAGGACTCTTCTTGAAATACTTCAGCTCAACGGGATATCCGAAAAGAGGAACATGACCCTATTAAATATAGTCAGGTCCATGATGAGCTTCACTGATCTACCCTTATATCTTTGGAGACATATCTTGTTAACTGCCATTCACTTATTAAATAGGGTTCCATCAAAGTCCATTCCTACCACACTGTATGAGATATAGTACGGTGAGAAGTCAAGTCTAGGTTATCTTAAGACTTGGGGATGTCCGACCTATGTCTAGAGACAGATGGCTGACAAACTAGAGGATAGATCAGTAGCTTATTTTATAGGATATCCAAAAGAATTCATGGTATACTACTTCTGCTTTTCACAAGACTATAATATGATTGTGAGTCAAAACATCATATTCCTAGAAAAATAGTTTATCCAGGATGGTGACAGTGGGAGGTTAGTTGAGCTCGAAGAGAAGGTCTCTGAAGAGTAAAGAGCTATAGATCTTCAAGAACCTATTATTCATGAGCCAGTAGTTGACGTTCCTCTACCACCTCATAGATTTAACAGGATCTCCCGACCTCCTGAAGGGTATATAGGTATGCTTACAGAGGAAGTAAAAGAAATATTTCTTATGGAAGATAGGGGTCATGATGATGATCCTAATACCTTTGATGAGGCAATGTCTGACATCGATTTCAAGAAATGGTTAGATGCAATGAAGTCAGAAATTGACTCCATGCACTCGAACCAAGTACGGACCGTAGTGGATCCACCTGAGGGTATTGTACCCATTGGGTGTAAATAGATCTATAAAAGAAAAATAGGTACCGATGGTAAGGTAGAAATCTATAAAGCTAGGCTTGTGGCTAAAGATTATAGTCAGCATGAGGTTATTGACTATCAAAAAATCTTATCGTCCACAGCTATGCTGAAATCCATCCACACTCTACTTGCTATTGCAGCTTACTATAATTATGAAATCTAGCAGATGGATGTGAAAAATATTTTTCTGAATGGATATCTTGAGAAAGATATCTATATGGAGTAGTCTATGGGTTTCACATCTGGTGATAGTGATCATAGAGTCTGCAAGCTGTAAAGGTCCATATACAGATTAAAGCAAGCTTCTCAGAGTTGGAATCATCATTTTGATGAAGCAATCAAATCATTTGATTTCATCAAAAATAAAAAAAAATCATGTGTATATAAAAGGATCAGTGGGAGCACCATAACATTCTTCTTATAGTACGTGAATGATATTCTTCTTATTGAAAATGATATTTCCATGCTGACCACGGTCAAAAGATGGTTGTCCAAGAAATTCTCCATGAAAGATCTAGGGAAAGCATCCTATATTCTCAAAATAAAGGTTTATAGGGATAGACCTAAAAGGATGCTAGACCTGTCACAAAAGCTATACATAGAAAAAGTACTGAAGAGGTTCAGCATGAAAAACTCCAAAAGAAGACTTTTACCTCTTAGGCATAGTATTAATCTTTCCAAGATGATGTGTCTGACCACATCTGAGGAAGTTCAGTGCATGAGTAGGATTCGTTGCCTCGATCATAAGGAGCTTCATGTATGCCATGCTTTGTACTCGATTTGATATTGCCCTTACTATGAGTGTCATGAGCAGGTATCAGTTGATTCCAAGTTAGGAGCACTAAAAAGTTATGAAGAATATCCTTAAGTACTTAAGAAGGACTAAGGATTTATTCTTGATCTTTGGAGGAGATTTTGAGTTGTGAGTTGAGGGCTATACTGACTCAAACTTTATGTCTAATCCTGATGATAGAAAGTCTATGTCAAAATATGTATTCATTTGCAATGGTACCATAGTTAGCTAGAAGAGTTCCAAGCAACCGATCATAGCGGATTTGACCATAGTGGCTGAGTATGTCGCTGCTTTGGATGCTGCAAAAGAAGGCTTCTGTTTTAAGATGTTCATCACAGAACTTGAGGTTATAACATCGGATGCCATGCTACTTTACTGCAACAACAAAAGAGCCATAGCACTTGCTAAGGAGCTGAGATCTCATCAAAAATTAAAGTACATCAAGCGGCCGTATCATGTCATACGTGACTATCTCGAAAAGAAACATGTCGAGGTATGAAGAGTAGACCTACGGACAACGTGGCAGATCCACTGATAAAGCAATTGAGCCAATCAAAAATGAAAGTCCACCTGGAGAAGTGGGACTTAGATTTGTGGCCAACTGATTTTAGTCTAAGTGAGAGATTGTTAGATGTATGTCCTAGAAGTCAATATAGCTGACACATTGTAATAAATCTAAGATATAATTTTATACTTAATATATTGATATGATCAATAAAAGGATAAGTCTATATTTCATTCAAGTGTGATGTGTCCTTGAATCATCCATTGAATTAACTTTCGACACATATTCTCAAGGTGTTGAGAATTAGAGACATGTATTTAATTCCTAAATGCTCCCAGTCATAGGATTATCATGACGATGGTGATCGATCCAGATAGATTGGTGTATAGATTGCTTCTTTTGAGATCGATTGATCTTTAGTCTATAGTGTAGAGACACTGGATGACGAGTGCAATAGTTGTTAGAGAATAACTAATACTGAGCGTGACCATATGAGAAATCACTTGAATTTCTACTTGATCGTCAGTGATAGTCTCAATGCTGTAGTTGTGTGACTGATTTTTTGACTTGAGATGGTACTGCTGCTCGCAGTGAGGTTGCTGGAGTTTGATTGACACATAAGCATGGATCTCAATGAGCCCTTGTAGTAGATATTGACGACAGTTGGTCCACTGTAGGAGTAGGATGTGCATCAAGATGAGATCTATCAATCTTGGTAGAAAGGAGTAGTCCTATGAGATTTGAGAGGCTAAGTCCGAGAATCTATGGCTACAGTAGTGTGATTGATGAAAAAAAAATTTTATAGGAATCGCATTTGGACTTGACCTGATCAAATCTACCATATAACTGATGTTGAGGTTTGACAATTTATCCATGACCTGCCATCTAGTCGAAACTCACGATAGAGGGACTGAATCATATGTTAATTACATCTAAAGATTTATTTCAGTTCTACTGGATTGCCACTACATACTGCTAGGTATCACTAGTGGATTGTGAGAGCTCACTAGGATTATTCTGTATCGACAATCTTTGATGAGTTAGCATGGAATTATTCTGACCCATTGAAAAGAGTTTCAATGATACTTTGATAGAGATCATTGTATATCTCACTACCAGATAGAATTGAACCTATGAGGTCACACAACAAAGGGATTAGGCTTGGAATTAGCAATTGAGCTTATGAAGTATCAATTGGGTTTAGAGAAACCTAATTGGATTCAAGGTAACCTTACTAGCACATAGTTGGATCTAATTTTTTCTTTTCATTTAGATTTCTTATTTGATAAGATAATTCAAACTTAATTACCTGCTAATAATCTACATAAATTAGATTTATTGTACTTCAATTGTTGGGTGTCTAAGATTTTGGATCATATGAATTAAGGGTGCAAATCCTTAATCAATATTCCTTGATAGTTATTATGGGGCACCACTTGATTTGATCAAGTTGGGCATATCCCATGATTAGAGGGCCTTTTGATTTTATATGGGGCATCCCTTGGGTGTATTTTAGGGTGTGAAATAATGGGTGCAAGGGCTCCAAGAGTTGGCACCTAAAAAGATTCCTAATGGAAGCTAAATAACTTAAGTTATTAGGAAACCAAATGCAAGTAGAACTTGTATTATGAGATTGAATAGGATTCAATCCTTGTGTCTATTTAGAGGGACCTCCCCTAAGATCCCTAAAGCATCCAACCAGTATTCCCACACCAACTTTGGAGATCCCTCACATCCTCTCTTCCTCTCTCCCTCTCTTCTCCCTTGGCATCCCACACGCCCCACCTTTTGGGGCATCCCAAGTTCTTCCATGCCCAAGCTGTTGGGCATCCCCTCCTTTATTGGTTTTTGATATTTTGTAGTAGCACAAAGTAAGGGAGAAAGGCAAGAGAAGAAGAGAAGAAGAAGATCAAGAAAAGAGATCAAAAGTTGATCGCGATCTAGGCTTCATTCAGATTCAACAGACTGAATTTTTTTTGAAAAAAAAATTTAACTTAAAACAGGCTGTTCTAGGCTGATCCTGAGTGGATACCCATAGAGGCTGAATACTTGTATGGTTAGAAAAAAATCTCTTCTCTTTCAGATCCAAATTTGAAGAAAAAAATTATGAAATGATATGCGATTTGATCACAATCTGAATTTCAGTATATGTCAATTTCAGCACATGAACTAGATCTTTATGATTTTATATTTTTATGCATTCATGATTGAGATTAAAAGTATTTTAATCTTGTATTTTATTATGGTATTTAGAAAAAAAAATTTTGAAACACACATGCATGGCCCAAACCTCAAATTCCAACAATATCATTCCATTATCAAGGAGCTTTATTATTTCCTTTTTTACTACATCTTTCATGGCTGGGTTGAGTCTCCTTTGGGGGTCTCTTGTGGGCTTGGCTTCCTCCCCTAGGTGGATCTTATGTTGAACAATCGAGAGGCTAATCCCCTTTATATCAGCCATGGTCCATCTTAATGCTTCCTGATTTTCTCTAAAGATGGTCAACAATTCTTCCTCTTGTACGGGGTCTAGGTCTGCTGAAATGATTATCGGTTGGGTTTTTGACAGACCTAGATAAGAATATTTTAGGTGCTTGGGGAGTGTTTTGAGTTCTAACTTAGGTGCTTCCTCTACTGATGGTTTGGACAATGGTTCAATTGGAGGCTCCCATCTAGGTTCCATACTGACTGCAGCTACTTCATTGACCTCCTCAAATTCTTCACAGTCTTGGTTCATCCAAAGTTCATAGTCGAACTCTTCATCACTAAGGTCAAGGGGCTCATACGTATTCTCTGAAATCCAATTCACGTTGCTTGTTTGATTTGTTTCAGTTAAAACAAAAATGTTCAGATCTACAGACATGTTACCAAAGGAGAGTTTCATTAGTCCATTTCGGTAGTTAATTTGAGCATTGGCTATGGTCAGAAATAATCTACCAAGTATGATCAGGATATGATTCTTTGGATTTGCTACAAGTTCAATTTCTAGAATTATGAAATCCATTGGATAGATAAAGTCACTGATTTTGATTAGCACATCCTCAACTATTCCCCTTGGGACTTTTTAAGGACCGATCTACTAGTTATAGAGTCATCCCCATTGGCTTGAGCTCCCCCAACCCTAATTTCTCATAAACAGAATATGGTAGTATGTTAACACTCATCCTTAAGTCCAATAGAGCCTTGTCGATTAAGGTTTCTCCCACAATGCATGAGATGGTGGGGGACCCTAGGTCCTTGTACTTCATTGGTATGTGGTTTGACAATATGAACTCATACTAGCTGCTAGAAAGGCTCTCCAAGGTACATTGGTGGTCTTTTTTTTTGTATACAGATCCTTAAGAAATTTAGCATAAGTAGGGACCTGTTGGATCATGTCTAGTAAGGGAATGTTCACCTTAACTTGCTTGAAGACCTCCAACATCTTATCTAATTGGGCTAAGTTTCGGTTGGGCTTAAGTCTACTAGGAAAGTGTACTACAACCTTAGTAGTTGGTCCATCAACTCTTGGTAAGGGCTCTACTGGTGAATTTGGTGCTGTATCAGGTTTTGATGCCTTGGATTTTTAAGGTTGGCCCTAATCAGATAGTGGTGTGGATCTTCTATTTCTTCTTTCATTTTAGGTGCACCCACATGGTTGTCTATCTATTTTTCAAATCTTAGTGTGTGAATAGCATTCATTTGGTTGATCTAGAGTCCTTATTATGGTCTTTGGTTATTCTGTATCCTGGGGTTAGCCTCGGGTTGATTGGGTAATTTACTCTTTTCTCTTTCACTAATAGTAGTGGCTCACTGACCCAATTGCATTTTTAGATGGACAATGGCTTGGGTGTTTGAATTTAAAAATTGGCCCTTGGTTTGCATAAAGTCGGTCTGTGACTTTATCAGGACTTCTAAGCTTTTCTCTAGTGAATTGAGCATTTGGTCATTTGGATTGTTCAATGGTTGATTGGGCCTTTAGTGGGATTGATAGAAGGCAAGTCTATTTGAGTTTGACCCTTGTAGCCAAAAAAAATTGAATGGTTGATTAGCTCGAATTAGTATTTTGTGACCAAAAAAAGTTTGGATGATTTCTCCACCCTGGGTTGTAGGTTGGCGCGTAGGGGTCATTGATAAGTCTTTGGTAGGCTGCATTTACCTGTGCATAACCATTGTCAGTTTGGTTCATGAGGGAAGGACATTCTTCTAATATATGACCTGGATCACCACATCCATCGCACATGGGTGTAGAAACTTGGTTTACTTGGCACTGTCTTTGAAGTTCTAGGGCCTCAATCATATGGGTCAAGGTTGCTATTTTGGCCTGTACTGCTAGGGATGTTGGAACTTGGTGTACCCCACCTTTTATTGAAATAGATTTGTCAGGTTCCTTAGTTGCCTCCCACTGCAGACATTTTTCTGCTAGGTCCTCTAAAAATTGTCAGGCCTCATTAAGTTCTTTACACATGAATTGGCTCTAGTATATTGACTCTAGCATAGTTCTAGAACTTGGATCTGAACCTTCATAAATGATTTGACATAACCTCCAAATCTCTATCCCGTGATGTGGACATTGGCTCAGGAGGTTCTTGAAATGGTCTAGACATTTTTAGAATGACTCACCCCCTAACTGGTAGAACTGATTGATTTCGTTCCTAAATTTGGCAATCTTGTGATGAGGAAAGAATTTCCTTAAGAACACCTTTACAAAGCCTTCCCATATTGAGATTGACTGGTTAGGCAAGCTATACAGCCATTTCTTGATATTATCCTTGAGGGCAAAATTAATCAATCTCAGTTTAATGGCATCCTTCGAGAGCTGGTGTATTCTCATAATATCACAAACTTCCTTAAATTCTCTAATAAAAACATATGCATCCTTAACTCCTGTGAATTTGAGGAGCATATTGATGATTTGAGGTTTTAACTCGAAGGTGGTAGCAGTAGTTTGGGGTAGTTAGATACAAGATGGTTGGGCTGAGCCCACTGGGTAGCAGAGATCTCTTAAGACCTAAGGTTCACAATCATCCATAGTGGACTCGTTGACTACTTGGTCAAGGGTAGGGTTTGGTTCAATTCTCACTAATTGTCCAGATTCCCTTTTCCAAGTTGCAATTTTATAAAAAAAATTATTATTTTTTTATAGAAGAAGAGAAAAAAAGAAGGAGAGATAGATAAGAAAAAGAATCTAGAGGTGAGTCCCAAATCTAGAGATGAAAGAAAAGAGTGAGAAGAATTAGTTAAGTTTTTTGTCTTTTTTTTTCAAATACTTATCAAGCAAACATCTATCCTAGTTTATCGTAATTCTAGATAGCTCCTAAATCCTCAGGCCACCTTAAAGCCCTCCCAGTCAGAAACCAACTAGCCAACTAGCTAGATAAGGATAAGATCGATGGGAGGCTCTCCGTGCTTTCATAACGGACCTAATTAGAGAACCACCTTTTTTCGAACTCTTGTCTCAGAACTTCTTTCCTAGACACTAGTCAACTAGCTAATCCTAACCCGATCCAACTCTTCTGGATATTTTATCCTAGTGAGCTTGAACATTTTAGTGGTCAACATCTAATTGATTTTATTTAAAGATTAGATTATGCAGATGCGAGGAAGTGATGTGTGGGCAAAGGAAGGGTGATCAAATCCCTACCCTATCTTTATCAATGGGTTGTGCCCTTAAAATATTTTATGAGAATACAATTCAGATACAAATAAGGTGTCCAATCAAGTTAGAAATTTTTATTTGTATTTTTGGTTATACTATTTTAGTTAAGTATTATGAAATATCAAAGATTTTTTTCAAAAATTAAGGTTTTATCTTTTTATAGATATATATTTTTTTTTGATTTTTTGATTTTATAAAAAAAGTAAGTTTAAGTAATTAAGTCTAAAATAGTAAATCACTCGACTATAAAATGTAGTAAATTATTTTAAACTATTAAAAGCAAGAAATCCCTAGGAATAATAAATAGCAAGTTAGTTATGTAAAATAAGATAATTAATTAACTATGCAATTAAGGTATTCTAGCTAGAAAGCATAAATATCTACCATATAAAAAGTAATTTAAAGCTAGAAATAAAAATTGAAAAGCAGTAAAATATATTTTTTTCTTTTTTTCTTTTTGTTGAATTTTTTTTTCTTTTTTTAGGCCTACAAAAAAATAAAAAAATATTAGGTAGCAATTAAGAAGGCAAGAGATCATAAAATAATGTAATAAAAAATATTATATATATATATATATATATATATATATATATATGTATGTATATTTTCTAAAATCAACCATGCTAAGATCTCGGACAATGATATCAAAATTTGATACATTCTTATTGCGAGAGCGATCAAAGATAAAAATTAACCGACCACTGCTCCATAGAATAGAGTGAGTCGGGTTGAATCCTCAGAGACCTAAGACAGTTGATTAGAAAGAAGCAAAGAGTTGTTTGATTGATTAAAAATTAATAAAAAAATAGTAGAATTCTGAAAAGCAGAAGAATAATAAAAGCAACTTTAATAATTGTAAAGTGATCAAGAAGAGAAATGCGTCTCAGGTTTCAATTCCATCTTTTAGTATTTAAGTCAATATTTGATTCATGCAATCTTTCTATTGTCTAACATACAATCTTATGAGATGTCTGTTCCCTTGATCTAATTCTAACATAACCAATTCTACTGAGTGTAAACCATATCTAACATGATCATGACCCATCCCATAGATATAGATTATTTAAATAGTACAATCAAAGAACATAAACATAGATATAATAAATCTTACAATTGATTCTAAATTGAGTACATATCATATCTTTTTACGATCACGATCTGTCTCCTTAGCTATAAATTGCAAGAAATTTAGCATTAAAGCATAATAAGAGAAGCATGTGGATAATAAATAAATAACTTTTATTGCTCAATACAAAGATAAACAAGATCCAGAATACAAACTCTCATACTGAAGACTTTTCCTACTTTCCAAAGACTAGAGACTTTTAGCCCAGCATAGTTTCGATTCTTCTCACCATTGGCATCAGGACCTCCTCACCACAGCACTTAGATCTCTCTACAATCTCTCTCTCAAAATAAAAACTAAAACTCAAGAAAAGAAAATATTGGAGGCTACTGTCCTCTCTCTGTCCTGCAGCATTCCCCTTAAATAGGGCTTAAAACATTGTAGATTCCATATCCAAAACATGTCCAAGTAGCATGGAAATCATGGAAACCTTGTCAGCCATTCGACCTTGATCAAAGGCCCCAAAATCCCATCAATGATTAGTGTAAACTATCCTAAATGTGGTCGGAAGCTTCTCCAGCTATTCGATCGCACCTTTGATCGACTTGCACCATCTGATCGCGCACCTCTTGTGGGCCCCTATCACAAATTATGGTCATCAGTCACCGATGTCATTCAATCGCATATACCACACTCTCTCAGCCGTGTGATAACACCATTTCGCCCCACCTCCTCATGCACCGCGATAAACACCGCAACCCATTATTCCCATGGGCCGCATGGAAGTAGTGGTGGATCGATCGGCTAGTCCATGGTGGACCAATCAGTTTAAATTGACCTGGGTTGGCCATTTTGGGTCCAATTTGCATCATTTTGACCCACTAATCGGGCTCTTCACATCAATAAGCCTTTTTTCTACAAAAGATGAAAAGAAGCATCAATTTCTAAAAAGTAAAGACTAATTAGTCTAATTTTGATGCTTTTATTAATATATTTATTATGTTCATCATCTACTTTCTTCACCTCGATGCACTTCCTCTTGAGATATTCGCAAATCAGGTGAAATCAATGCTCTATGTGCTTGGACCTCTGGTGAGACCTGAGTTTCTTAGCCAAAGCAATGGCATCGTTGTTGTTGGAGTAGAGTGGTATAGCATCGGATGGCATCAAACCCAGCTCCATAATGAACTGCTTGAGCTAGAAGGCTTCCTTAGCAACCTCAGAAGCGACGAAGTACTCAGCCTCCATTGTGGAATATGTAATTATCAATTGTTTGAAACTTTTTTCAATTTACTGCACCACCATTACAAAAGAATACATACCCTAATGCCTATTTTTTATCATTAACATTAGACATAAAGTCTGAGTTTGTGTATCCCTGCACCCTCAACTCTTCTCCTTCAAAGATCAAGAATATATTCTTAGTCCTTCTCAAGTACTTTAAGATATTCTACACAGCTGTCCAGTGCTCCTTGTCTAGATTCAGTTGATATCTACTTGTGATACACACAGCATGAGCTATATTAGGTTGCATATATAGGATGGCATACATAAGGCTCCCTATAGCCGAAGCATAAGAAATCTTACTCATGCATTGTATCTCTTCAAATATATTGGGGCATAACTTTTTGGAGAGATGAATTCCATGTCTGAAGGGTAGAAGTCCTCTCTTGAAGTTTTTCATCTTGAATCTTTTCAGCATCTTCTTAGTATACATATTCTGTAAAAGTTCTAGCATCCTTTTAGATCTATCTTTATAGACCTTTATACCCAAAGTAGGATGCTTCTCCATGGTCTTTCATAAAAATTTTTTTTGATAATCAGACCTTAACTAAAGTTAGGATGGGAATATTATTCTCAATTAGGAGAATGTCATCCATGTATAATACGAAAAATGTGACAACACTCCCATTGACCTTTTTGTAAATACACGATTCCTCCTCATTCTTGATGAAATCAAATGATTTGACTGCAGCATTAAAATGAGTGTTCCAACTTCGAGATACTTGCTTGAGTCTATAAATGGATCTTTACAGTTTGTAGAGTTTGTGATCTCCATCACTAAAAGTGAAATCTAGAGGTTGCTCTATATAGATATCTTCCTTAAGATGTATACTTAGAAAATTAGTTTTCACATCTATTTGTCATTGTTGGATGTATGCCCTAGAAGCTAATCATGGCTGACGTATATCATATTACTAGGACATAATTTTATACTTTATGGGTATTTATATTATCATTCATATTTTATGTGCTCATGAATCATCCAAGAGATTAACAAGATGATGATACATATTCTCAAAGAGTTAAAAATTTGAAACATGTGCCATTTATGGTTAATTCTTAAATTGATCCTGGTCATAGGATCATCATGGGGATGGTGATTGATCCAGATAGACCAGTGCATGGATCACTTTTTTTGGATAGATGAGTCTCGAATCTGCGGTGTAGTGATACTGGAGCGAGAGTACAGATATTTGTTAAAGAATAGCTAGCACTGAGCATGACCAACACGAGAAATCACATCGATGTCTGCTCACTCATTAATGACTTTCTGATGCTGCAGTTGTATGACTGATCTTTTGACCTACGGTACTATAGTTGCTTGCATTGAGGCTGCTGGAGTTTGACTGCACATAAATATTGACTCAATGAGTCCTTGTAGTGGATGCTAGCGATAGTTGGTCTGCTGTAGAAGTAGGGTGTGTACCTAGTTAGAATCTATCGACCCTAGTAGAAGGGAGTAGCGCTATGAAATTTAAGAAGCTGAGTCCTTAAGTCATGGCCATAGTAGTGTGATAAATGAAAAAGAGTTTTCATGAGAATCACATATAGACTCGAGCTGATTAAATCTATCATATGACCGATGATGAGATTTGATGATTCATTCATGACTTACCATCCGATCGGGACTCACAATAGAGGGACTGTATCATACGTTAACTGCACCTAGAGGTTCATCACCTTTTATTCTGTTGGGTTGCCACTACAGACTGCTAGGTGTCACTGGTAGATTGTGAGACCCACGAGCATCATCCTGATGATCGATGATCCTTGATGGACAGAGTTGGAATAGTTTTAATCCATTGAAAGAAGTTTTGATGATATTATGATAGGGATCATAATATATCTTACTACCAAACAAAATAGAACCTATGGGATCACACACAAAGAGCTTTGACTGATCAGATGGTTGAATTATGATTATAAATTGAGATAAGATTTGATTATCAATTTGATTGATGATTGATCCAATACAAAAATTGTAATAAATTAACTTACTAAAGTATTAGTGAGTTATAGGAGGATTAATTAGCAATTAAATTACTAATTGACTTAATCTGATTGAGCAATGGGGCTTGCATTAAGTCTAATTAAATTAAATTTAATTTAACTTGATATGGGTTTGATTTGATCAAACCTAATTGGGTTATGAGATAACCAAATTGCATGAGAGAATAATTTCTTATTGAATTAGGATTTGGATTTGATTTAATTCTTAATTAGACTAAGATCTAAATGAGAATGTTTGAGTTTCTATTTAGACTAAAAATTTTTATCTTCATCGGTGCATCAAATTTTAATTAGATTAGAATTAAATTAAGTTTGACACAAGCACCAAGAGAGAGTCCAAAAGGACTAGGACTCCTCTAATTAGATGACATCTAATCTGCATAGTTTAGGCTCTAAATCAGATTTGATTTTCAATCTTTCTAGGTCTAATCAATTTTTAAGATGATTAGAATTGGTAAGAATTTAAATTGATTTAAATCAGCCACCTAAAGAGGAGTCTTATGTGGATTGGACTCCACTTCTTTCATGCACCAAAAGAAGCCCACGCCCAACCAGTTTTTGATGCCACACCTTCTCCTCTTTTTAGCATGTAAGAAGTTCACAAAAACTCCTATTTCTATGAGAAACCTGGGCGTAAAAATATAATGGGTGGGTGGCATAAAATTTCTAGAGTCCAAAGTGTTGAAAAATATGTCCTAAAGCTAATCATCTAAGTTGTAGATGATTATGTTCCATACAAATATATGAATTATAAAATAATAAATATTATCTGACAGATTTATTATAAAGAATATATCTTCTAAAATAGAACTCATATGTTATGATGAAGTCCTTAGAACTACTTCCAAAATGATAAAAGAAGATTTATCATGTGGTTACTCAATCCTGCTCATGACCAAATGATACAATTGTCACAAGGACGATAATTGTATCGAGTATAGGTCGCTGTATGCCATATTAGTTGGTTGTCCTCTTAATCAAGATGTGTAGTGACATGGGTATGGCATATACAGATGATATATAGGAGTACATTTTACTGAGCATGATCACTTTCGGAGTACTCTGCTGTCAAGGACTGCTTTGATGGGATATGGGTATATGTGTCCCTTGGACCTGAGGCTACCTCAGTGATTTGTAAGCAACTCACTGTGCTTTGGTGCTAGACTACCCAAATTTTTAATTCGGTGACGGAAAGTTTTTGGGTACAATCAAGTACTTGTGAAGTCTAAGTGCGAGTCAAGATGAGATTGATTGCTCCAAGCAAAATTGGATGATGCATCATTGTGTTTCAATTCAGCAAAACTTTGGCCAAAGCAATCTTAGTGAAGAGTCACAAGATTTTTGAGGTTGAGACATAATGTGGATCACTTTTCTTGGGTTGATAGTTTAATCCAAAGTCATCTTTGAGCATCGAGTGTCAAAAAGATGAATTATATAGTAACTATATCCACATGGGTTTTAGAGTGTTGCTAAGCATACATTCGGCCTATCCGGATGTTGGGTCTCATTGCTAGATGATTATATTGATTAGTACAAGAATCGTTCTTGTGCTATCAGCTTAGATTTAAACTTATAGGGTCACACACATAGAAGTACCTGTCTGATCAAATGGCTGATCGATGATTATAAATCGTTGAAGGATTTAATTATCAATTTGATTGATGATTAATCCTATATAAAGATTGTAATATATTTTTTACTAATGGTTAGTGAATTAAAAAAATAATTAATTAATAATATGATTATTAATTGATATAATTTGATTGAGTAATAGAGATTGGATTAGATCTAATTGAATTGGATTCAATTAGATTGGCTTTGGATTAATTGGATGCAGCCCTATTGAATAACAGGACTTATTCCAATTGATCTCAGGGATGCATGAATTTAAAATTATTCTAAATTAAATATAATTCAATTAATTTTATATAATTTTGGATTGAATCTAACCCTATGGAATAATAGGCTTGATTGGATCAAGCCCTAATATCAAATGAAGCGCCTAATCTCCATTTAGAATCAATCTCTGGATCAATGAGGTTTTAATCTAACTAATTTTAAAATTAATTAGAGCCTAATAATTGGGCTAGGATCTAATTAGTTAGTTTATTATAACTAATTCCTAAGTTAGTTAGAATTGGATCTAAGAATTAGTTAGAATTTGATCAAGATCTTGAATCCTATTTGGAATAGGACTTAACCAACTTGGAACCAACCCATGTGCTATTAATTCTCCATGCCTCAAATCCTTTTAATGTGAGATCCCACACCCCAAAAGAAAGAGATGTGCACATTCTAATTTCTTCCATGAGAAAGAAGGGCGTCTCCCCTTCTTTTTTGGTCACCAAAACAAGGAGGGGGTGTCCAAGAGTTGGACGCCCCAATATCCACACGCCAACCCCTCCTCTCCTTCCCATCTTGGTATAATTTTGAGATCTTTTCTTGCTAGCTTTTGAATATCAAAAAGAAACTTCTCTGCTGGTTATACAGCAAAAAATTAGAGAAGAAAAGTTCTTTCTAACGAGAGAAAGATAAGGAAGAAGATGGGTCTTCTTTCTTGTACGCAGCTTTGAAGAAGGAGTACTTCTTCCAGATTTTTTTTAAATTTTTTTTTAAGATAAAAATTAGATTAGATCTAATTTTTAGCATATATATTTAGAGAAAAAATATCAAAAAAAATCTAGTTAGGGTTTGGGGTTTCTTGAAGTTTTAGATCAAAGAAGAAGAAGGGTCTTCTTTCTTAGCAACCCTGAAGAAGGAGTTCTTCTTTCAGATTTTTTTTTAAATTTTTTTTAAGATAAAAATTAAATTAAATCTAATTTTTAATATATAAATTTAGAGAAAAAAATATCAAAAAAATTTGATTGGATATTTAGGGATCTCTAGAGTTCTAAATCAAGTAGAAAAAGGGAGAAGAAGAGAGAAGAACGGTTCTTCTCTTGGATCTCTCTTTTGAATTTTTCTAGATCTCAAGATTTTATATGATTTTCAATATAAAAAATCAGATTAGATCTAATTTTTATCATGGAGAATCAGAGAAGAAAAGTTCTTCTCAAAGGTGTGAAAGGAAGAGAGAAAGGTTCTCTCTTATCCATGAAAATTGAGAAGAAAGGGTTCTTCTCTTGATCTCTATTATAGAGATCAGATGCATGGATTCAGGAAGAAAAAAGAGAGGATCTCTTTATTCTTCAATTTTATCATGTTCCTCTCAGATCAGCCAAAGGATGGTGTCTTTGCGAGCTAGCACTTTTGGAGAGATCGATCAGCATGAGGACTTCATGTGGATACCCATAGAGACCGGACGCATGTATGGCTCTCAAGCATCATGAAGAACCATCTATCATGGATTTGAGATATGGTGATCTGCTACCTGCATCCAAGTATAAAATTTTATATTCAATTAATATTTAGATATGATCTAAATATAGATTAGATATATCCTATACTTGCTGAATTTTAGATTTCAGATATGCATACATGTATATTAGTTCATGTCATAGATCTTGTATGGTGATTTAGATTGATCTATGTATGCATTATAGATTAAATTATTTAATCTATATATGTTCCACTATAATTTTTTTTAAAAATACATGCACATCACCCACCACACTTTCCTTCACAAAGGAGTTTGGACTCTTATCTCCTATCTAAACTCTATCCCCTTTGCCTATTTAAACCATGCACCTTATGAGGTGTTGGATGGATAATTGTGATTAGATTTGAGATGCCAAAACCAGAGCAATGTTCATGGAAAATTGCAAGGGAGAGGGTGCGGCATGAATGTCATGGGCATGAGGTAAGTGAGGTGATATCCTTTCTTTCTTACCAATAATCAAAGGTTGGTTGTTTGGGCCCTCTTCTCTCTCTCTTTTGTTCTAGTTTAGACATAGTTTTTCCTCTCTTCTTTATCCAAAAGTTGGACAAAAATTTTTACATCTCTAGTATAGAGATTTGGTGCATGGGTTTTAAGAAGACAAGAGAAGAAAGGATTCTTCTCATGATCTCTAGTGTAGAGATCAACATCCTCCTATTTTCTTCTTCTTCTCTAAGAGTATCTTGAGAGAAAAATTTTTTTTTAACTATTAAGATATGATCTCTATAAGGGAGCTAGCACTCTAGTGAGATCAAGAAGCTTCTGATCAGATTGAAGTCTTGTGTGGATACCCGTAGAGGTTGGATACTTGTTGAAAAAAATTTACGGTAGTACAGTACATGCAATTAAAAAAAATTATTCAGCAAAAATAATAGATTAAATAATTTAATTCTAATCATATGTATCATATCTAATCTTAGACTACCATATCAAGATCTTTGATATAAAAAATATGTGCTTTAGATCTGAAAATAAAAATCACATCGATCTCATCGATGCTGAAATTCTAGATCTAACTATTAGATCTACCATAGGAATCAAAATAAGCTGAGATCGTTACCAAACAAATTTTGATCTTGATCTTCACTGATCCAATAGTTGGAGAGGGTGTTCCTCAGATCACTCGCAGCCACATAAAGTCATCTGGCCTCTATAGAAAAGTCCACGCAAAGACTGGCACAGATTAGGGGCTTGAAGATGCTAGTCTATGAACAACTTCGATAGCTGACCTCTTCCTTCTTCTACAAGCACCTTGGATACTCTAAATGTAGGAACCAGATCTAGGGTTTCAGGGTTAGATCTTGAAACTTTTTCAAGATCATACAGCCGAAGACTAAAATAAATCAAAATTTATTTTTTAAAATCAGAGAATCCCTAGATCTAAGATTCTATTACATGATTATTACATAACATTAAATCAAAAATTAAAATATATAAATATAGCATGAACTACATGTTGATCATATCAACATATTTTTATACCACATCTAATGTATGTATTAAACAATAGATCAGATCTATTACCTTGCAAGTTAGATGCTCTAACCTCACTGATCCGGGCTTAAGGATGATGTTGCAAGCCGCACACACATCCAGCCTCTAGGAGTCATCCACACGAGCCCACGAATCTCGATCAGAAGTCCTACTTCAGGAAATCAGCACAGTATGCTAGTACTGCGCTGATCCTTCTTTGATGGTTGATCAGGTGCCTCCTTCTTCTTGATTTGGACTCTTCCAAAGATGGAAAGTAAAAAGAGAAGTTTCAAATCTGAGACACTCTCAGGAAACTCAAGATGGAGGGAGGAAAGATATGAAAACAAAAAACCCTAGAAGAAGACCCTCTTCTTCTTCACGTTTTTCTCTCTAGACACCCAAACTTGCATCATTTATATCTCCATGACCCAAAGGTATTTCTCTCTAATTTTTGGATGGCACAAATGGCTCTCAAATCTCTAACTTCTCCTAAAATTTCATGAAGAAACTCATCTTATATAGAGAGATATGATAGAGTCCTTGTCTAGGTCAAACACCTAGTCAAGGCTTATCCAAACATGGCAAGTTAAGGGACGCCCAACTCTTGAGCACCTCCTTCATATTTTCATGCATGGATCATTAGAAAAGGGTGCACAATGTATACCCTAAAAGCCACGAAAATTCTAAAAAAATTTGGATAAATTCGATGCAAAATTGAAAGAGTTTTGGATTTCTAAAACTCTATCTCATAGAATTCGAAATCCAAACTTATTCCTTTTAGATTTGATCCAAACCACCTTCCATGTAAGAAAGAAGAGAGGAGACCTTTTGTGAATGTGGGAGAGATCTGGGAGAGGGCTTTTGTCATACAAAATAAGTGGAGATTGGCGTTGAATAAGAGAGAGGGCATGGAGAAGGCTTATGTGGCGCAAGGTGGAATCCTAGTCTTACTAGGATTCTGTCTTATGACTTATTTTAATTTGGTTTTTCAAATCAAATTAAATCAAAATTAGATCAACCTAATTAAAATAGATCTTAACCTAATCAAATTAAATTAGATTTAAATCTAATTTAATTTTTTAATCAAATTAAAAATTAGATTGACCCAAGTCCTAGTTGAACTAGGACTAGTTTTTCCTTGCACTTGGCTTATCCAATAAATCAATTGGACTTGATCCAATCAAGCCCAAACCAAATCTAATTAAATTATATTTAATTAGACTTAATCTCAGCCCATTGGCTTAATCAAATTAAGCAAATCAGCAATCGAATTGCTAATAGATCCTCCTGCAACACTTGCACTGGGTTAAATGTCAATCGTATTGATCATTTAACCCTAGAACGATTCTTAATCGTTGATCAACCATCCGATCGGATCATGAACTCTAATGTGTGTGACCTCATAGGTCCGAACCTAAGCTGGTAGCACAGAAATAAATTTTTATACCAATCAAAGTGACCATCTAGCAATGATACCCGACGATCGGATAGGTCGAATGTATAGAACAACATCCTTAGAACCCATGCGGATATAGTTTTCATATAATTCATCCCCTTGACCAAAATGATCATAGGACACCCTAGAGTTCAACTGTCAACTCTGATCAGGTTGTCCACATTGTATTTCAAAATATCAAATCCATCTAATGGATTATCCTGGCCAAGGTTTTGCTAAATTGAAATACAGCGACTCATTCTTCTCCAACTCTTGGAGTGGTCAATCCCATCTCGATCACACTCTGACTTCGCAAGTACTTGACTGTGCCCAGAAGCCTTCCGTCCCTGAATTAGAAATTTAGTTAGTCCAGTACCAAAGCACAGTGAGTTGCTTGCAAGTCACTGAGGCGATCTCAAGTCTAAGGGATACTTATACCTATATCCCATCAGAGACATTCTCGACAGCAGAATACTCTGGAGTTGGTCACGTTCAATGACGATGTACCCTTACATCTCACCTGTATGCCATACCAGTGTCTCCACACTCTTTGGTTAAGAGGACAACCAACCCATATGGCCTACAGCGACCTATGCTCGATAGAAGCTGTCGTCCTTATTAACAGCCTATCATTTGGTCGTGAACAGTTTTAAGGACTAATCGATAAATCCTCTCTTTATCGAACCTAAATAGTCCTAAGGACTTCATCATAACAACAGAGTTCATTAGAAGATGAAAGCTTATGATGAAGATGCCAAATATATTTTATTTATTAACAAATCAATTACAATACTTGGTTGCTCAACCGTTAACAGCTTGACGATTGACTTTTTGGGACACATTTCCCAACAACTCCCACTTGTCCTAAAGCCACTCGGCATAGTATCTAATACCCATCTTCAACTTGTGGTTGTCGAACTCCTTTATTGTCAGGGCTTTAGTGAAGGGGTCGGCCAGGTTCTCCTTTCCGTCGATCTTCTGAAGGTCGACGTCACCTCGATCCACTATCTCTCGGACCAGGTGGAAGCAGCGCAAGATGTGCTTCGTCCGCTGATGTGCTTTGGGTTCCTTCGCCTGAGCTATGGCACCAGTGCTGTCGCAGTAGAGCAGGACCGGACCATCGAGGGAGGGTGCTACTCCGAGCTTGTTGATGAATTTCCTCAGCCACACAGCTTCCTTCGCGGCATCTGATGCTGCGATGTACTCCGCTTCACAAACAGAGTCTGCTACAGTATGCTGCTTGGAACTCTTCCAGCAGATGGCTCCACCATTCAGTGTAAAGATATAACCCGACACACTCCTGCTGTCATCATGGTCAGATTGGAAGCTGGAGTCTGTGAACCCCACAAGTTTCAGATCTGACTTGCCATAAACCAACCATTGGTCCTTAGTATTTCTCAAATACTTAAGGATGGCTTTAACCACTTTCCAGTGGTTTTCTCCAGGATCAGATTGGTATCTACTCACTACTCCTAGTGAGTATGCCACATCTGGTCTTGTACATGTCATGGCATACATGATAGATCCCACGGCTGAAGCATATGGGACTCTACTCATACGCTCTCTCTCTTCAGGAGTTGTCGGACAATCCTTCTTAGAGAGAGAAATTTCATGGCCTATCAGTAGATAGCCCTTCTTGAAATTTTTCATACTGAACCTCTTCAGCACAGTATCTATGTACATGGACTGGGAACTATGATGACAACCAAACTTTTATTCCCTGTAGTGCGGGGATGTCATTCCCGATTAAGAGAATGTCATCCACATACAAGATAAGGAATACCACAACTGGACCATTTGCCTATTTATAGATGCAGGGCTCTTCTCCATTCTTAATGAAGCCATACATTTTGATCACCTTATCAAAATGCATGTTCCAACTCTGAGAAGCTTGCTTCAATCCATAAATGGATCTCTGAAGCTTGCACACCTTGGACTCATCTGTGGATGTAAACCCCTCAGGTTGTATCATATACACCTCTTTGGTTAGCTCTCCATTCAGGAAAGCTGTCTTTACATCCATCTGCCAGATCTCATAATCTAGATGGGCAGCTTTTGCAAGCATTATCCGAATAGATTTGAGCATTGCCACAGGGGAAAATATCTCATCATAGTCAATACCATAACATTGACGATACCCCTTGGCTACCAGACGGGCTTTATAGGTCTCCACCTTTCCATCTGCACCCCTCTTCCTTTTGAAGACCCATTTACACCCAATGGGTTTAACCCCTTCAGGTAGGTCAACCAATGTCCATACATCGTTGACCTTCATGGACTCCATTTCGGATTTCATGGCTTCAAGCCATTTTTCGAAATCAGGTCTCTGCATTGCATCCATATAGGTGATCGGATCCTCATTATTCTCATCAAGTTCGATGGGATCACCGTCTCGGACCAAGAAATCATAGTATCTGTCCGGTTGATGCGGTACTCTACCAGATCGCCTTAATGGTTCAGGTACATTGGGCTCCGGATATGATCTAATCATATCAGACTCAGGTTCAGCTATTGGTGTCGGTCCTTCTACCTGTTGAACTTCATCAAGTTCAATCTTGGAGGCAACGGTTCCTTCACCAAGGAACTCCTTTTCTAAAAAGATTGCCTTAAGGCTGACGAACACCTTTTATTCATCAGCATGGTAGAAAAAATATCCTTTTGTCTCTTTGGGGTACCCTATGAATGAGCATTTGTCAGACCTAGGTCCAAGTTTGTTTGTGACTAATCATTTGACATAGGCCGGGCACCCCCAGACCCTAAGGTGTGAAAGTGCTGGCTTACGTCCCATCCATATCTCATATGGAGTCTTAATTACAGACTTACTTGGAACCCTATTTAACAGATAACAAGCCGATTCGAGTGCAAATCCCCAGAAGGATATCGGCAAGCTAGCAAAACCCATCATGGATCGGACCATGTCTAACAGAGTCCGATTCCTCCTTTCAGACACACCATTATGCTGTGGTGTTCCTGGAGGAGTCCATTGGGAGAGAATCTCATTCTCTCCTAGATATGTGAGAAACTCACTAGAAAGGTATTCTCCTCCTCGATCAGATCGAAGAGTTTTAATACTCTTTTCAGTTTATTTTTCTACTTCACTTCGGAATCGTTTGAACATTTCAAATGAATCTGACTTATGTTTCATCAGATAGACATATCCATATTGGGATAGGTCATCCGTGAAAATTATGAAGTAGAAATATCCACCTCTAGCACTGGTGCTCATGGGCCCGCATACATCAGTATGTACTAGGCCCAAGAGCTTAGTAGCTCTCTCACCTTTTCCAGTAAAAGGTGACTTGGTCATTTTACCAAGAAGACAGGACTCACAGGTTGGAAGTGATTCAAAATCACTGACTTCGAGGATTTCCTCTTGAGTCAACCTGTTTATTCTGTTCTTGTTTATACGACCTAGCCTACAGTGCCATAAGTAGATACTATCTAATCTAGGGTGCTTGCCAGTAGAATAGACTCTTATCAGGCTTGATCTTTTTGGTCTGACACTGCACAGATGTTCCAGCCTGAACTTGTACCTTCTTCACTTTCTTCTTCTTGTTCTTCTTTCCTTTCTCAAAAGGGTCGAGAACCAAAAGACGAACCTCCCACTAAGTTCACCGACTCCTTATGGAGTTGGTGATCTTTCTCAAAGTTCTGAAGCAACCCCAGTAATCTGTGGTAGTTTACTTCAGGCTTTGTCATTCTATAATGAGTGAGGAATGGGAGATAAGACTTGGGCAGCGAGTTCAGTATTGCATCTTTCCCAAGCTTCTCATGCAAGGGAAAGCCGAGCTTACTCAATCGCTCCATCAGCTCGATCATGTACAATACATGATCAGTGACAGAGGCACCATCCCGTATTTTGGTATTGAAGATGGCACAACTAGTCTTGTGCCTCTCCATGTCATCTGGTGTGCCAAAGGCATCCTCCAACACTTGAAGCATGTCCTTTGGCTGAGCCATCTCGAATCTGCGACTGAACTCGTCGCTCATGGCAGCCAGCATGATACAGCGCACCATCGTCCGATCACTGAGCCACTTCTCGTAAGTGTCTCTGACTGTTCCACGTGCATTGACAGCTGGCTCCTCAGGTACAGGATCCATTATCACATATAGGATCCATTCATGCTCCAGGACTATCTTCAACTTTCGGTACCAGCTACCGAAGTTGGATCCCACCAACTTATCATTGTCCAACAATGATCGGAGTAATAGGGAAGTGGCCATATTTGCACAAAGGAGAACCATAACCTAATTAGTAATTGATTCATTAAACCTAAGGATTTGGACTTTAATCAAAAGGTTTCTCCCACTATTTTATTCGAATTGGTAGCCTCTACCTCCAATTCAAGGAATTACCCTAATTCCTTAGCGAGTACTAGAATCCACTTAGACTGCACACAAGCCCAACTTTGGTTGGCCAACCTATGTACATCTAGGGGTAGGTTCATAACCAATTATTTCTCTAAATAATTTCTAGTAATTTTAATTTTACCCCAGAAACCTAATCAGTAGGCTTTGGCCTCCACTGTAAGGATCTAGTTAGGTCCAACCATTAACATGATCATACATTGTGTATGTAACCAACGAATGATTAAGCCCAACTTTGGTTGGCTCACCTAACCACCATTAGAGAAACACTTCCAAGTCATCATATGATGAGTGATAATTCCATTAGTCAACAAGCACCAGGCCCTTGGGTCTGCAATGATTATTGAGTTAATGGACTTATTATCAAACACCTTAATGGGAGGCTATGATTCAGTTATCTCCATAACTTTATCATTTTAAGGACCTAATAATTTTAGAGGATTTAAATAATATAGAGGATGAAGTCAGATGAACCAGCTTATCATGATCCTCCCACTGGCTTCACCAAGTCAGCTTAAGGGAGACCAGGGCTGGTCTAGGAGCACCTAAATCAGTCACACTGATTTACCTAGCTGACATGGGTCAGCTCAAATAGTCAAGTGATCCGATCAAAACATAATTTCACCAAGAGGCCAGGTAAGTTCGATCAGTGGGAGGGTCTGCCAAAGCTTGCCTTAGACACCATCAGAAATGGCCAGGTAAGCGGGCTCCCAATTAAAAACCATCGGTCTGGTTTACCTTAGACACCAACTGATTTAATTAGTTTCGATTAGATCAACCTAACAGTTCGTGCTAGACCGCTTAGCCAAGAATCAAGTCCATTTGATTCTCGTTAAAGACATGGACTTGACCAACTACAACTATTGTAATTGATCTAGAGAATTCTTGACCTAATCTAAGACAACAATTGATTAGATTTAGTCAATTCTCTAATTAAGTCCATCTTCAATCTAACCATAGGTCTAACCCAATTAATGGACCTAATTCCCGCTAACCCATTAACCCAATGTGTTATGGTTTGTGTCTTAGGTTCTTCAATTCACAATCCTAGAACCTATTCAAACAACTTCTTAATTCTTAATTAAATTTTAGGCTGAGGGTTGGGTTTGACTTTTCAAAAAATAATTTTTATATTTGTAAAATAATTTTACAATATGATTCTACCAACCATATTGCATGTTTGATTCATAATCAAGATGCAAGTGAAATAAACATGAAACTACTTTAGATCTAATCTAAACAGGTTCATGTAATTGAAACAATTTCAACTTTAAATAATTTCTTTGCACAAAAATTATTAACAAAGAGATTTTATTTTAGATTTAAATATCTTTTAAATCTAATAAATTATAAATTTAATCTAGATCATATCTAACAAATTAAAATAAATTAAAATTTATTTTTTAAGATCATACAGCGGAAGACTAAAATAAATTAAAATTTATTTTTTAAAACCAGAGAATCCTTAAATCTAAGATTCTATTACATGATTATTATATAGTATTAAATCAAAAATTAAAATATATAAATATAGCATGAACTACATGTTGATCATATCAACATGTTTTTATACCACATCTAATGTATGTATTAAACAATAGATCAGATCTATTACCTTGCAAGTTAGACGCTCTAACCTCACTGATCCGGGCTTAAGGATGATGTTGCAAGCCGTACATGCGTCTGGCCTCTAGGAGTCATCTACATGAGCCCACGAATCTCGATCAGAAGTCCTGCTTCAGGAAATCAGCACAGTATGCTAGTACTGCACTGATCCTTCTTTGATGGTTGATCAGGTGCCTCCTTCTTCTTGATTTGGACTCTTCCAAAGATGCAAAGTAAAAGGAGAAGTTTCAGATCTGAGACACTCTCAGGAAACTCAAGATGGAGGGAGGAAAGATATGAAAACAAAAAACCTTAGAAGAAGACCCTCTTCTTCTTCACGTTTTTCTCTCTAGACATCCAAACTTGCATCTTTTATATCTTCACGACCCAAAGGTATTTCTCTCTAATTTTTGGATGGAACAAAGGTCTATCAAATCTCTGACTTTTTCTAAAATTTCACAAAGAAAATCATCTTATATAGAGAGATATGATAGAGTCCTTGTCTAGGTCAAACACCTAGTCAAGGCTTATCCAAACATGGCAAGTTAAGAGACGCCCAACTCTTGAGCACCTCCTTCATATTTTCATGCATGGATCATCAGAAAAGGGTTCACAATGTATATCCTAAAAGCCATAAAAATTCCAAAAAAATTTGGATAAATTCGGTGCAAAATTGAAAGAGTTTTGGATTTCTAAAACTCTATCTCATAGAATTCGAAATCCAAACTTATTCCTTTTAGATTTGATCCAAACCACCTTCCATGTAAGAAAGAAGAGAGGAGACCTTTTGTGAATGTGGGAGAGATCTGGGAGAGGGCTTTTGTCACACAAAATAAGTGGAGATTGGCGTTGAATAAGAGAGAGGGCGTGGAGAAGGTTTATGTGGCGCAAGGTGGAATCCTAGTCTTACTAGGATTCTGTCTTATGACTTGTTTTAATTTGGTTTTCCAAACCAAATCAAATCAAAATTAGATCAACCCAATTAAAATAGGTCTTAACCTAATCAGATTAAATTAAATTTAAATGTAATTTAATTTTTTAATCAAATTAGAAATTAGATTGACCCAAGTCCTAGTTGAACTAGGACTAGTTTTTTCTTGCACTTGGCTTATCCAATAAACCAATTGGATTTGATCCAATCAAGCCCAAACCAAATCTAATTAAATCATATTTAATTAGACTTAATCTCAGCCCATTGGCTTAATCAAATTAAGCCAATCAGCAATCAAATTGCTAATAGATCCTCCTGCAACACTTGCACTGGGTTAAATGTCAATCGTATTGATCATTTAACCCTAGAATGATTCTTAATCGTTGATCAACCATCCAATCGGATCACGAACTCTAATGTGTGTGACCTCATAGGTCCGAACCTAAGCCGGTAGTATAGAAATAAATTTTTATACCAATCGAAGTGACCATCAAGCAATGGTACCCGACGACCGGATAGGTCGAATGTATAGAACAACATCCTTAGAACCCATGCGGATATAGTTTTCATATAATTCATCCCCTTGATCAAAATGATCATAGGATACCCCAGAGTTCAACTGTCAACTCTGATCAGGTTGTCCACATTGTATTTCAAAATATCAAATCCATCTAATGGATTATCCTGGCCAAGGTTTTGCTAAATTGAAATACAGCGACTCATTCTTCTCCAACTCTTGGAGTGGTCAATCCCATCTCGATCACACTCTGACTTTGCAAGTACTTGACTGTGCCCAAAAGCCTTCCATCCCTGAATTAGAAATTCAGTTAGTCCAGTACCAAAGCACAGTGAGTTGCTTGCAAGTCATTGAGGCATTTCAAGTCTAAGGGACACTTATACCTATATCCCATCAGAGACATTTTCGACAGTAGAATGCTCTGGAGTTGGTCACGTTCAATGACGATGTACCCTTACATCTCACCTATATGCCATACCAATATCTTCACACTCTTTGGTTAAGAGGACAACCAACCCATATGGCCTACAGCGACCTATGCTCGATAGAAGCTGTCGTCCTTATTAACAGTCTATCATTTGGTCGTGAACAGTTTTAAGGACTAATCGATAAATCCTCTCTTTATCGAACCTAAATAGTCCTAAGGACTTCATCATAACAATGGAGTTCATTAGAAGATGAAAGCTTATGATGAAGATGCCAAATATATTTTATTTATTAACAAATCAATTATAATACTTGGTTGCTCAACCGTCAACAGCTTGACGATTGGCTTTTTGGGACACATTTCCCAACACTAAAGTGATAGAAGATCTGAAGGAGAAAGAGAGAAGGAGAAGAAGAGGCTCTGGAAATAAAAAATCTATAAGAGAATTGATCATGGGACATCCAAGAGAGGGGTCCCCTTTTTAAAGACTAGGAATTAGGACTTTCCAAGAAAGGATGCCATGAATCAACGCCAAAATCCCTTTTTCGAATCCCTAAAAATTTTAAAAAATTTATTAGCATGTGGAGAAGAAATTTGAGTCTCACATTCCAAAGAATTTCTTAAGAAAAATAAGAAAAAAAAATATGGCTCCAATAATATACCATATATGAAAAATTTCTTTCCTAGTTTGCATCTTATCTCTAAGTCGGATTGCATTCGAATTAGGCGAGAGATAATATTATGACTCATCAGCTATAGCTGACCATACTTATTGGATTATCTCTTATGACACCAAAAATTACAACCCAAATCAAATTAGGCATGGAGAAATTGATATGGATCTAGATGTGGCGCAAAAGATAAGGATAGAGTCCTAGTCTGACTTGGACTCTTCATTTCTAATTCAATTCTAATTCAAATCAAATTTGGATTGAAACCACTGATAGAAATGAATCTAATCTAATTAAAATTTTAAATATCTCAATAATTTTCTAATCCAATTAAGAATTTGTCCAGTCCAAATCCTGATCGAATCAAAATCAAATTTCTCTTGTAATCGGGTTTGATCATATCAATCCCAATCTGAGTCGAACTGATTCCAATTCAATTAGACTTGTTTTAAAACTCTTTACTCAATCAAATTAAATCAATTAATAATCTAATTACTAATTAATTCTTCATAAATAGTAGAGTCTTAGTCCCAGTGGGACTCTTTCACAGAGTCTTAGTCCAAGTAGGACTTTTCACCAGAGTCACAATCCAATTGAACTCTTCAGCCATCAGATCTGACCAAATCTTCTAATACGTATGATCCCATAAGTTTGAACCTAAGCCATTAGCATAGAAACAACTTTCTATACCAATCGATATAACCATCTAGCAATGATGACCCAATGATCGGATGGGTTGAAGTGTTGCAAAGCAACCTTCTAGAACCTACTAACGTATGGTAACCGTATAATTCATTCATTTGACTCAAATACTCAAGGTGACTTAGGATTTAACTGTCAATCCTAATTAAGTCAACTATATTATATTTTAATTTTTCAAATTCATCTTATGGATTATCCTGGCTAGGGTTTTGCTAAATTGAAATACACTGATGCATATCTCCTACCAATTCAGAGGGGTCAATTCTATCTTGACTCACACACTGATTTGATAAGTACTTGACTGTACCTAATATCCTTCCATCACTAAGTTAGAAACTCAGATAGTCTAGTACTAAGGTATAGTGAGTTACTTACAAGTCACCGTGATGGTCTTAGGTCGGAGGGACACTTATACGCATACCCTTCACAAGCTACTCTTGATAGCAGAGTGCTTGGCATATGGTCACGTTCGATGTGAATGTACTTCTATATTCCATCTGTATGCCATAATAGTATCTTCATACTTCTTTGTTAAGAGGACAACCAACTCATATGACACACAATGACCTACACTTGATATCACTATCGTCCTAGTAATAGCGTATCATTTGGTCGCGAATAACTTTAAAGACTTAACGACAAATCCTCCTTTGTTGATTAATATATATAGTCCTAAGGACTTCATTACAAATACAGGAGTTCAAAGATGATCAATTTGTAATAAAAATATCAAATAACTTTTATTAATAAAAATTCATATACAGTTTACAAGATGAGCACAATCATCTAATGATTGGCTTTGGGACATTTTTTAATAACTCCCACTTGAACTAAAGCCAATTGGTACAGTATCGTATATCCATCTTCGATTTGTGGTCGTCAAACTTCTTGATTCTGAGAGCTTTAGTAAATGGGTCAGCCAGGTTCTTCCTTCCATCGATCTTCTAAAGGTCGATATCATCTCGATCCATGATCTCCAGGATAAGGTGATAACGGTGCAAAATATGTTTGGTACACTGATGGAATCTCAGCTCTTTGGTTTGAACAATAGCTCCAGTATTGTCACAGTATAATAAGATAGGGCCATCAGTGAAGGGTGCCACTCTGAGCTCATCGATGAACTTCTGCAACCATACAGCTTCCTTCGCAGCATCGGATGCCGTGATATACTCTGCTTCGCAAACAAAGTCTGCCACAGTATTCTACTTGAAATATTTTCAGTAAATTGCTCCACCAGTTAAAATAAAAATATAATCCGATACACTCTTACTATCATCATGGTCTGACTGAAAGCTGGAGTCAGTGAACCCCATAAGTTTCAAGTTAGTTTCACCATATACAAGCCACTGGTCCTTAGTATTTCTTAAATACTTAAGAATGATCTTTACAACCTTCCAGTAGTTTTCTCCTAGATCGGACTGGTATCTATTCACTATCCCTAATGAGTATGCCACATCTGGTCTCATACATATCATGGCGTATATAATAGAACCCATTGCTGAAGCATATGGAGCTTTACTCATACATTTTCTCTATTGAGGAGTTGTCGGACAATCTCCTTTCGAAAAAAAAATTCTTGGGCTTATCGAAAGATAGCCTTTCTTAAAATTCTCTATGCTGAACCATTTCAGCATAGTATCTATGTACGTGGATTGAGAGAGCTCGAGCAGCCTCTTAGATCTATCCCTATAGATCTTCATCTCTAGGATGTAGGCTGCTTCTCCCAAATCTTTCATGAAAAATTATGACAATAGCCACACTTTTATTCCCTGCAATGTAGGGACATCATTTTTGATTAAGAGAATGTCATCCATATACAACATAAAAAATATAATTATCGAACCATTTGTCCACTTATATATGCAGGGTTTCTCTCCATTCCTAACAAAGCCATACGTTCTGATCACCTTATCAAAATGTATGTTCCAAATTCGAGATGCTTGCTTCTATCCATAAATAGATCTCTGAAGCTTGCACACCTTAGACTCATCTGTGGATATGAACCCTTTAGATTGTATCATGTACACCTCTTCGTTCAGCTCTCTATTTAGAAAAGTTGTCTTCACATCTATTTACCAGACTTCATAGTCCAGATATGCTGTTATTGCATGCATGATTCGAAAAGATTTGAGCATTATCACAAAAAAAATATCTCATCATAGTCAATACCATAATGCTGATGATAACCCTTGGCAACCAAATGGGTTTTATAGGTCTCCACCTTTCCGTCTGCACCCCTCTTCCTCTTGAAGACCCACTTACACCCTATGGGCTTTATCCCTTTAGGTGGGTCAACTAATGTCCATACATCGTTGACCTTCATGGACTCCATTTTGGATCTCGTGGCTTCAAGCTGTTTATCAGAGTCAGATCTCTACATTGCATCTATGTAGGTGATCGGATCCTCATCATTCTCATCGAGTTCGACAGGATTCCCATTCCGGACCAAGCAACCTAAGTATCTGTCCGGTTGATGTGGTACTCTATCGAATCGCCTTAAGAATATTTGTTCATTGGGCTCCAAGTTTGATCTTATCAAATTCGGTTCAGATTCAATCATTGGTGTCGGTTCTTCTACCTATCAAACTTCGTCAAGCTCAATTTTAGAGGTACTTATTCCTTCACTAAGAAATTTCTTTTCCAAAAGATGTACCTTACTACTGACAAACACCTTTTATTTAATAGGTAGGTAAAAGTAATATCCCCTCATTTTTTTTGGGTACCATACGAAATTATACTTATCAGACTTAGGACTGAAATTATCAGTTTGTAATCATTTAACCTAAGCTGGACACCCCCAGACCCTAAAGTAAGAGAGGTTCGGCCTACATCCTGACCATATCTCATATGGTGTTTTACTAACTGACTTGCTCGAATACTATTGAGCACAAGACAGACTGTTTCAAGTGTATATCCCTAAAAGAAGATCGACAGAGTTGCAAACCCCATCATGGACCGAACCATGTCCAACAAGATTTGATTCCTTCTTTCTGAGACGTCATTATGCTGTGGTGTCCCTGGAGAGGTCCATTGGGAGAGAATCCCATTCTCTCCTAGATATGTCAGAAATTCACTAGAAAGGTATTCACCTTCTCGATCAGATCGAAGAATTTTAATACTTTTTCAGTTTATTTTTTTATTTTATTACGGAACCATTTAAACATTTCAAGCAATTCAGACTTGTGTTTCATCAAGTAGACGTACCTATACCTAGATAGATCGTCTGTGAACATGATGAAGTAGCTATATCCTCCTCTGGCACATCACTGGCTCGTTCACCTTTTCAGTAAAAGCTGACTTGGTCATCTGTCATGGGTCTACATCGGTATGTATCAGACCCAGCACATCACTAGCTCGTTCACCTTTTCAGTAAAAGGTGACTTGGTCATCTTTTCAAGCAAACAAGACTCACAGGTAGATAATGATTCATAATTGTGTTTATCAAGAATTTCTTCTTGAGCCAACCTATTCATTCTATTCTTGTTGATATGACCTAGCCTACAATGTCAAAGGTAGGCATCTATGACATCATCTATTTTAGGATGTTTATTTGAAATGTATATTACATTAGGCCTAGATACAATATAGATATCATTGTTCAACTGTCCACGTAAAATTGTAACACCATTCAAAATATTATCATAAATTTTTTTTTATTGATATTTTATAATTTAAATTGGTCAAAAGGCCTATAGAAATAATATTTAAAAGAAAACTAGGATAGTAATGATACTCATTAATACACTGAGACTCGAATACAAGCATGATGATTCTTAAAGCTAGAACTGGAACTGATCTTCCATCTCCAACATTCAAGAATCTTTTGCCTTCTCCAAATCTTCTAGAGACCTGAAGATCCTGTAACGAATTGCAAATATAAATAGAGCTTTCAGTATCCAATATCCAGATCATTGTATTTATAAGTGAGAAGTTATAAGGTGTTATCATATAAGTACCTTATCCAGTAATTGATTGCTTCTTCTTCTTTGGCCTGTTCGGGTTAAGAGAAGCGATATACTGAGGATAATTTCTCTTGCAGTACCCTGCTTCTTGCAAAAGAAGTACTCTTCCTGACTTTGATCAGTCTTAAACTTGGGTTTCTGAGACTGACTCCCAACACCAGGCACCTTCTTATTCTTCTTCTTTTTTCTTTTTTTAAAGGGATGATGACTATCCGAAGAAGATCCTCCCATTAGATTCACTGTCTCCTTGTGGAGCTGGTGATCTTTCTCAAAAGTCTGTAGCAATCCTAACAGATTGTGGTAGTTGACTACAGGCTTCATCATTTTGAAATGACTGAGGAACGGCAGGTAGGATTTGGAAAGAGAGTTTAGGATCGCATCTTTCTCCAGCTGTTCATGCAAAGAAAAATCGAGTTTGTTCAATTTTTCAATCTGCTCGATCATGTATAATACATGATCGGTAACATACGCACCCTCCCTCATCCAGGCATTGAAAATGGTGCAACTAGTCTTGTGCCACTCAACATCATCAGGAGTACCAAAGGAATCCCTCAATACTTAAAGCATTTTCTCTGGCTGAGCTTCTTGAAACTTTCGACTGAACTCATCATTCATGGAGACCCGCATGATGGAACGAACTCTGGTGCAGTCATTGAGCCACTTCAAATAAGTATCTCGGACCGCTCCTCGAGCGTTAGGAGTAGGCTCCTCAGGTGCCGGATCCGTTATCACATAAAGGATCCGCTCATGCTCCCAGATAATCTTTAATATCTGATACCAATTATCAAAATTTGATTCGATAAGCTTCTCACTATCCAACAGTGATCAAAGTGATAAGTTTGAGGCCATATCAGCACACACAAAGAAAGAATAAAGTCTAATTAGTATATGAATTTATTAATTCTGAAGACTTGGACTTTAGTCTAAAGGTCCTCCCACTATTTTATACAAATTGGTAGCCTCTACCTCCAATTTGAAGAATTATCTTAATTCCTTAGCAAGTACTAAAATTCACACAGACTACATATAGGCTCGAGGATGGCTCGATCAACCCATATGCACCTATGGGTAGGTTCTCAACCAATTATTTCTTCAAATAACTTTTAGTATTTAATTTAGCTCTAGATTTCATTTCAGTAGGCGATGGGCCTCCACTGAAAGTTTCGGTTAGGTTAAATCATTAACATGAACCTACTTAGTGATTCTACCTAATGAGTGATCAGGCTCGAGGATGGCTCGGTCAAGCCAACCATCATCAGATAGTTCATCAGAGTCATCATATGATGAATGATAATTCCATCATTCAGAGAGAACATTAGACGGATGGCACCTGCAATATCAACCAAAAATAATGAACCTATTATCACTCACCTTAATAGGAGGCTATGATCTAGTTATCACCATAACCAGCTCATTTTAAGAATCTAATAATTTAAAGAATTTAATCGATTTAGAGAAGAGAGAAGGAAAGAAAAGATCAATCGGTAGACCATAATCCTCCCACTGACTTCACCAAGTCACTGAATCGGGTTAGGTCATGCTAATTGAACTAGCACTTAGATTAGTCACACTGATCAACCTTAATAGCATGGGCTAACTTGAATCACTTAGCGATCTAATCAAAATCTAGTTCACCAAATTAACCAGATAAGTGAGATTAGTGGGAGGATCTGCTAAGCTTGCCTTAGACACCATTGAAATGGTCAGGTAAGCCACTCCAAATTAAAAATCATCGATCGAAATGCCAAACTTACCTTAGACACTAATTGATTAACTAATTTTGATTTGACCAACCTAATGACTCAGGTTCAACCACTGAGCCACAATCAAGGTCCATTTGGTCTAATCAAAGATATGGATTTGATAATCTATAACTATTGTACTAGAAAAACTCTGATTAATCAAATTCAACATTTAGTTAGACTTAATCAATTTCTCTACATGGTCAATCAATTCTTTGATTCTAACCTTAGGTCTAACCCAATTAAAGAGAAGGACCTTATTTGAGTTAACCTAGGCCCCATGTTTTATGCAATGTCATTAGATCTAAATTACAATTTTAGATCCAATCAACTTGATACTTAATTCTCAATTAAGTTTTGCATCAACATGGTTAAGATTTTGAAAATAATTTTCTATGTAAATTTTTTACATCAAGTCATAAAATTTTTTAGATCAAATCTAAATTTTTTATAATTTTAGATCAAAATAATTTTGACTAAACAAGATTAGATGCAACTATCTTTGCAACTTGCATCACATACAACAACACCTAGGATTTCAAGATCTAGGGTTTTGTAAGAAAGTAAGTTTTCTTTTTTCACTTTATTCTTTATGGGACCTCATAGTGGCACCCCTACACATTATGAAGAGCACCCCATTGAATGGGAGGAGAGGATGATGAAATCTTACTTGCTCCTATGACCGGACGGCCTGGTGATTACCCAATCTGAGTACTTTGCTACTCAAAATTTTTAATCTAAATAAATAATAATCAGATTTAAAAATAAAATAATTTAGATCTAATCTAAATCATAAATAATCAGATCGAATAATAAAAAATTAGATCTAAAGTCATATTAATTCCTATCAAAACAATATGACTCTGATACCAGTTGAAGGAAATTTACAGTAATGCAGCACATGCAATTAAAAAATTTTATGCAGCAAAAATAATAGATTAAATAATTTAATCTTAATCATATATATAAGATCTAATATTAGACTACTATATCATAATCTTTAATATGAAAAATATATACTTTAGATTTAAAAATAAAAATCACATCGATCTCATCAATGCTGAAATTTGATCTAACTATTAGATCTACCATAAGAATCAAAATAAGATAGAGATCGTTATCAAATAAATTTTGATCTTGATCTTCTCTATTTTAATAGTTAGAGAGGGTATTCCTCAGGTTACTCACAACCATATAAAGTCATCTGACCTCTATAAAAAAATCTACGTGAAGACTGACGCAGATCAAGAGCTCAGAGATGCTAGTCTGCGAACAACTTCCACAGCTGACCTCTTCCTTTTTCTACAAGCATATTGGATACTCCAAAGTGATAGAAGATCTGGAGGAGAAAGAGAGGAGGAGGAAAAATGGCTCTAAAAATAAAAAATCTATAAGAAAATTAATTATGGGATGTCCAAGAGAGGGTTCCCCTTTTTATAGATTAGGAATTAGGACTTTCCAAGAAAGGATGCCATGAATCAATACCAAAACCTCTTTTTGGTATCCTTAAAAATTCTAGAAAAATCATTAGAATATAGAAAAGAAATTTAAAGTCTCACACACTAAAGGATTCTTTAAGAAAAATAAGAAAAAAAATAATATAGCTTCAATAATATACTATATATGAAAAAAAAATTTTCTAGTCTGTATCTTATCTCTAATTTGGATCGTATTCGAATTAGGCAAGAGATAATATTATGACTCATCAGCTATAGCCAACTACTCTTATTGGATTCTCTCTCATGATGCCAAAAATGACAATCCAAATTCAATTAGGCATGGAGAAATTGGCATGGATCCAGATGTGGTGCAAAAGATAAGGATAGAGTCCTAGTCTGACTTAGACTCTTCATTTCTAATTCAATTCTAATCCAAATCAAATTTGGATTGAAACCATTGATAGAAATGAACCTAATCTAATTATAAATCTAAATATCTCATAAAATTTCTAATCTAATTAAAAATTAGCCGAGTCTGAACCCTGATCGAATCAAAATTAAATTTTTCTTGTAATCGGATTTGATCATATCAATCTCAATCTGAGTCGAACTAAATCTAATTCAATTAGACTTGTTCCATAGCTCTTTACTCAATCAAATTGAGTCAACTAGCAATCTGATTATTAATTAATTCTTCATAAATAGTAGAGTCCCAGTCCTAGTGGGATTCTCCCACAGAGTCCTAGTCCATATAGGACTCTTCACCAGAGTCACAATCCAATTGGACTCTTCAACCATCAGATCTGACTAAATCTTCTAATGTGTGTGATCCCGTAGGTTCGAACCTAAGCTGGTAGTATAGGAACAACTTCTTATACCAATCGATGTAACCATCTAGCAATGTGACCCGATGATCGGATGGATCGAAGTATTGTAAAGCAACCTTCTAGAACCTACTGGCGTATGGTTACCGTATAATTTATCTCTTTGATCCAAATGCTCAAGATGACTTAGGGTTTAACTGTCAACCCTAATTAAGTTGATCACATTGTATTTTAATCTTTCAAATCTATCTCATGGATTATCCTGGCCAAGGTTTTGCTAAATTGAAATATACTGATGCATATCTTCTATCAATTCAAAGAGATTAATTCCATCTTGACTTACACACCAACTTGATAAGTACTTGACTGCACCTAGTATCCTTCCATCACTAAGTTAAAAACTTAGATAGTCTGATATTAAAGTATAGTGAGTTGCTTACAAGTCACCGTGGTGGTCTCAGGTTAGAGGGACACTTATACCCATACCCTTCACAAGCTACTCTTGACAGTAGGATGTTCGGCACATAGTCACGTTCAATGTGAATATACTCCTACATTTCATCTGCATGCCATAACAGTATCTCCATACTCCTTGATTAAGAGGACAACGAACTCATATGGCATATAATGACCTACACTTGATATCGCTATCGTCCTAGTAATAGCTTATCATTTGGTTGTGAACAATTTTAAGGACTTAACGATAAGTCCTCCTTTATCAATTAATATATATAGTTCTAAGGACTTCATTACAACATAGGAGTTCAAAGATGATCAATTTATAATAAAAATATCAAATAATTTTTATTAATAAAAATTCATATACAGTTTACAAGATGAGCACAATCATCTAACGATTGGCTTTGGGATACATTTCTTAGTAATACTTGTGCGGCTTCAAGGGACCTTAAGAAGACATCCACGATCATCAGTTCGCAGTATAGATCGGCTCGTGCCAGATATGATGATTGGATCTTCTCTATTTATTTTTTTTATTTAATTTTTATATCTGAATCTTATCTCACATACATAGATCTTATTTATAGTTTTAAGATTTGATCTTATACATGCTTAGATTAAATTAGATTTAATCAAAAAATTTTAAATTTTATTGCATACTCATTTTAAAAAATTTTTGCATGCATGAAACTATGAAACTTCAATAGTGGTATCAGAGCTATATCATATGCATGAGATTAGGATTTAGATCTAAAATCTGTAGAGAAAAATTTTAGATTTAAAAATTTTTGATAATGTTCTGACATAAGGTTGCTCTGGCATTACTTGTTATACTAAATGATTGTCCTAGAATGATGTTCAAATTTTTAATTAAAAAAAATTTTAGATCTAATTTTTTTCACATATATGTGATATATGTTTTATTATTTAGATCTTAAAAGAGTTTTGAGATCTATTTTGATTAATATATATGATATATAAAAGCATATTTAGGGTTGAAATTTATTTCTATGACCTGAACTTATTCATGTATATGATATATGTTTGTATGTATGATCTAAAAATTATTTTAAAATTAAAACATACTTTTCACGCAAAGAATTTAGATCTAAAAATTAGATTTAAGATCTGAAATTAGTATTTGTGTATGAAGGGATTGGTCATGGATAGATCAAATTAGGTCATGTAATTGAATTACATTTATAATTTTCTGATTTGATCATATACTGGGTCTAAATCGATTTAATAGTTGATCAAATCGAGTCAAGTATTGATTAGGATGAGATCAATAAAGCTTAAGATCATACAATTATTATTGATCGAATCGATTGACACCCATATGTAGAATCAATTAACCTAAGGATCTAATTCAGCTCTATGGCTTGAATCTGATTCATCTAAGCTAACCTATTCAGACCAATTAACCAATTGGTGTTTCAGGTAAGTAATTAAAAAGTGATTATTTAATTAGTTTCGTTCACTGACCTGATCAATTTATTGGTGTCTAAGAAAAGCAATGGAGGGACCCTCACCAATCTCTATTTACTTGGCCAATTTGAAAGATGAGTCTTGTTGGGTATAAAATACCCCCCAGCCGAAGTTCATACCAGGAGTGACCCTCCCGGGACTCTGCCGACGTCCAACCTTGGGCGACATCTTTCCGAACCTCTCCGATGGTCGAGCTTCCGTAATATTTCCAAGTTCTGCCGACGGATAAACTCCCACAGCTTCTTCCACGAGTGTCGACCGGGTTCCCACGATGGACGAACTCCTGCCGCATCTCCCGGGCTTCTCCAGTGATAAGCTTCTTCGGTTGTCCATCAGGTTGCTCCAAGTGCTCTCTGGATTCTACCATCGATCGATCTCCTACAAGGGTCAACCATTCTCCGGACCCCTTCCAGATCTTTTCCGATAGGATTCGATCGACTCAAATCCGAATTTCTTCCAGAACTACATCAGTTCGTCAGTGGCCAAACTTTCTCAACAGCAGATCTCCATGACGGACGGGCTCCATCCAAGTTTCTACGGTGATCGACCGCCTTCTGGGTTTCATCCGGGCTCCTACGGGAGTCAGACTTCTTCCCCGAACTCCTACTGCAGGTAGACTTCATCCGAGCTCCTACGGGAGTCGGACTTCAGTCCTGAGCTCCCATTGCAGGTAGACCTCATTCGAATTCTTACAAGGGCCGGACTCCGAGCCCCCACCACAAGTGATCTATACCGAGCTTCTGCTACAAGCGATCTACACCGAGCTTCTGCTACAAGCGATCTACTCCGAGCTACTACTACAAGCGGTCTACTTCAAATTTCTACTACGAGCGGTCCGCATCAGATTTCTACTATAAGCCTCCACCTGAGCTTCCCTTGTGAACGAATTCCTTCCAGACTTCTATTGCAGGTAGGCTTCAGCCGAGCTTCCTCAACAAATGATCCCTATCCAAACTTCTACGGGAACCAGACTCTAACCGAACTTCTGTAGCGAACAGATTCCGGACGAACACCTACGACGCACGGGCTCCAGCAGCCGAACCCCTCTAGCGGGTGAACCTCTATAGCGCCATCCGACATCTACTGTCGGTCGACCTTCTGTCGGATTCTATGTGAAACTGAACTTCATCCACAGAAAGCCCCTGACCGAGCTTTTACAGCAGATGACCTTCGCCTACAGTACTAGCGCCCAAGGCACCCAACGGTAGAAAGCTCGCCAGTAACATCCAAGCTCCTCTCAGACAGAGAGTTACCCCTCTCCACCAGACATCCCAACTGAGCTTCGGCCGACAGGCCTGGACTCCCTGGCAAGCCACAGTAATGGCCACGACTCTACTCCACTTCCTATAATGGATCCCATGCGGCTCCATCATGCTCTGGCAAGTCACGACAATGGACATCACTCCACTCTCCACAACAGGCTCCACGTGGTAGGCCACGGTGATGGCCACAACTCCACTCCACTACTCTCCATAACAAACTCCTCATGGCCCCGAAAGGTCCACCACCAGGCGATTACAGACGTCGCTGTCGATCTGTTACACCCTCCGCCTATAAAAAGGAGACCCCCAGATATATTATTCTCTAAGCTCTAATCTCTATCTAAAAACTCTGCTAAAATTTTCGTTTGAGCACTCCATTTTTGTTGAGACAGAGAACTGACTTGAGCGTCGGAGGGTCTTGCTAGAGCACCCCCAATGTCGGTTTAGACTTTCTTTGCAGGTCCCGACGGCGACCGCGACTCCCTCGACTCCAGCTTCTCCGACGTCGGTGGATTTTTGCATCAACAGGATTGGCGCTAGAAGGAGGGTTGTGTCTTCGCAGTACCCTTCTTCTTAAAGGAGCGCTCAACGGGACCACCTCCGGTAATCTTCTCCGACATCTCCTCCTTCAGTTTCCTGCCTGATCTCCACCTGATGCCTCCCCGAAGGGCATCCACCAGGCGGTCAACAGCCCCCGCGGCCAGATCTCAGCGAGCTCTGCAAGCCCTGGCCTCATCTCTGGATTCTCAGGCTCCTCTTCCTCCGACGACAGCAGTCGGCATGGAGCAGCCCGATAATCGGCCTACGACCGATTTCACCAACACCATCTCAGGATAATCCCGATGGGGAACAACCGGTGTATTGGCCGGATTTTCCAAGCGACAAAGGATTGAGGAATCCATAACCTTTACTGAGGAAGATGCTCGGGGAGTTCAATTTCCTCGTAACGATGCGGTTGTAGTTTCTTTAAATATAGCTAATTACGATGTGCGCCGCATTCTTGTCAACAATGAAAGTTCGGCCGATATTTTGTTCTACGATGCGTTCTCAAAAATGTCCATTCTGGATGATCATTTAGGGTCGGTGAACTCCCCACTAGTAGGGTTCACGGGTGATGCCATGCCCGTGGAAGGAATGATAACCCTGACTATGGTTGCAGGTCAATTTTCGAAACAATCCAGAGCGCGAGTGGACTTCCCGGTGGTAAAGGCGCCGTCCGCCTATAATGCAATATTCGGTCGGCTCGGCCTTAACGCCCTCCGAGCTGTGGTGTCGACCTACCATTTAAAGTTGAAATTTCCTACAGGTCAGGGGGTTGGAGAGGTCAAAGGAGATCAAGCATTGGTGAGACACTGCTACAGCATAGCCTTGCAAAGAAGTGACCGATCTGACCTCTGTCTGGTTGATGGATTGGATGCCCACGACGACCTCACTGAGGAAAGGGGTGGGCCAATTGAAGATCTTGTTTCGATTCCTTTGAATGATGGGAATAAAGAGCATGTGGTGAAGATCGGCTCCAACCTGGGGGAAGAGGTGTGGGCGCAGCTCATTGATTTCCTACAAAAGAATGCGGATGTTTTCGCTTGGGTTCCGGCGGACATGCCGGGGATTGACGTAGAGGTCATGGAACATCGTCTGGCCGTTGATCCAAAGCATTGGCCGATGAAAGAAAAAATTCGAGGTCATGCACTGGAAAGGCAAAAGGCGATGCCGAGGAAGTGGATAAACTCCTGAAGGCTGGATTCGTTAGAGAAGTCAACTATCCTGACTGGATTTCCAACGTGGTCCTCATCAAAAAGGCAAATGGCAAGTGGAGGATGTGTATAGACTTCAAAAAGTTGAATAAAGCCTGCCCAAAGGATAGCTACCCTCTGTCCAGAATTGATCAACTGGTGGATGCAACCTCGGGCCATGAGCTTCTCACCATCATAGATGCATTCTCCGGCTATAATCAAATCAGAATGGCACTAGAAGATGAAGAAAAGACTGCTTTCATTACTAATCGTGGTCTTTACTGTTACAGGGTCATGCCTTTCGGCCTAAAAAATGCAGGTGTGACCTATCAATGGCTGGTGAACAAAATCTTCAAAGAGCAGATCAGCCGCAACATGGAGGTCTACGTGGACGACATGCTCATGAAAAGCAAATCCTCAATGAACCACGTCGCCGACCTCGAGGAGACCTTCGACGCCCTTCAAAAATATAAGATGAAGCTGAACCTAACTAAGTATGCTTTCGGAGTGACCTCGGAGAAATTCTTGGGCTTCATGGTATCGGGGCGAGGAATTGAAGCCAATCTGGAGAAGATTCACGCCATCCAGGAGATGGCCACCCCGAAGTCGATAAAAAAAGTTCAACACCTTGCAGGGAGGGTGGCGGCCCTAAATCGCTTCATTGCGAGGTCGGCCGAACGGTGCTTACCCTTCTTCCAAACCCTCAAGCAGTCGAAGAACTTCTGTTGGACCACTGAATGTCAACAGACATTCGAAGAACTAAAGAACTACCTCGGCTCACCTCTGCTATTGGCGAAGCCCGAGCTCGGGGAGGAGTTGTTCATGTACCTGGCAGTCTCCCCTATGGCTCTCGCAGCAGTTCTTGTTAAGGAAGAAACAAAAATTCAACGACCGATCTACTATATCAGTCGCACGTTGAGAGACGTCAAAATCAGGTATACTAAATTAGAGAAACTAACTTACGCTCTGTTGATTGCAGCCCGAAGGCTCCACCTTACTTTCAAGGGCACACCATAACATTACTCACCGACCAGTCGATTAAGGCGATTCTACACCGGGTGGATGCTTCGGAGAGGATAGCGAAATGGACGATCGAGCTCACAAAATTTGACATCAACTATCAACCTCGACCGACAATAAAAGCTCAGATATTGGCAGACTTTATAGTGGAATGCACTATCCCGGAGGAGGCCAAACCTGAACAAGGTGAAACTGACAGCCTGAAGTCCCGACCGAACTCCTCTGAAGAAGAAACAGACCTCCCTGATTGCTTTTGGGCCCTCTATGTGGACGGATCCTCCAACATGTCGGGCGTAGGTGCAGGCCTGATCTTGATCAGTCCGGAGGAGATCATCGTGGAGTACGCGCTGCACTTCGAATTCTCCACAACGAACAATGGAGCGAAATATGAAGCTCTGATCGCAGGATTGAGGATCGCCAAAGAATTAAGAGTAGATCAGCTCCAAATTTATAGTGACTCCCAATTGGTAGTAGGGTAAGTCAGCGAAAACTACGAAGCACGGGAGGACAGCATGGCCAAATATCTTGAAAAGGTAAAGGAGATCGTCCCCGCCTTTAGTAGCTTCAACATCAAGCAGATTCCAAGAACAAAAAATACCAGGGCCGATCTCCTCTCCAAGTTGGCTACACTGGCTCCGACTGAACTACCCAAGGAAGTCCTCTTTAAAGTTCTGAAGTGCTCAAGTATGGAAGAATCGCGGCCCGTGATGGAAATTGGGCATGAGCCTAGTTGGATCGACCCACTGGTGGCATATCTTAGAGATGGGGTTCTTCTTCATGATGCAAAAGAAGCTCGAAAGCTCAGAAATCAAGCCTCCCGATATATCCTTTATGAGGACAAATTTACAAGAGGTCATACTCTTTGCCCCTTTTAAAATGTCTCCAACCTTCGGAAGCTGACTACGCCTTATGGGAGGTGCACGAAGGAATCTGCGGAAGCCATCTGGGGGCTAGATCCTTATCCCACAAGTTGCTCCAACAAGGGTATTACTGGCCAACAATGTACCGTGACTCCATTGAATATGTCAGAAAGTGTGACCGATGTCAGAGATATGCTAACATCCAAAGACAGCCCGCCTCCGAACTTACACCCTTGAGCGCCCCATGGCCGTTCGCACAATGGGGAATGGATATCCTTGGACCTTTTCCCATGGCGTCAGGGCAAAGAAAGTTTCTCCTGGTAGCAATTGACTATTTCACCAAGTGGGTTGAAGCCGAACCATTGGCAAAAATCACAGAAGCTAAAGTGCAAGACTTCATCTAGAAGTCAATCGTTTGCAGGTTTGGCCTACCAAGAACCCTAATTACTGATAATGGGAGACAATTTGCGGGAGCAAGGTTTGCTAAATTTTGTGAGGACCTAAACATCTCCCACAACTTCACATCGGTAGCCCATCCTCAGGCCAACGGCAAAGCTGAAGTGACCAACAGAACTCTGCTGCAAAGAATCAAGACAAGGCTCGAAAGAGCGAAGGGAACTTGGGCAGACGAACTTTATCATGTGTTGTGGGCGTATCGAACCATCCAAAGACTGCCCACTGGGGAGACCCCCTTTGCTCTAGCCTTCGGAACGGAGGCTGTTATCCCAATTGAGCTCAAACTCCCGTCAGCACGAGTCGTGGCATTCAACGAGCATCACAATTCGTAGGGTCTCAAAGCCAACCTCGACTTATTAGAAGAAAAGTAGGAGGTAGCTCAAGTTCGGATGGCAGCTTACAGACAAAAAGTCGCCCGCTACTATAACTCCCAGGTAAAAAATAAAGTCTTTAGAGCAGGAGACCTAGTACTTCGACGAGCCGCTGTCTCGCAACCTCAGGATCAAGAGAAGCTTGCTCCAAACTGGGAAGGCCCGTACAAAGTCAAGGAGGTAGTCCAGCCCGAAACTTACTACCTCAGAGAACTCGGAGGAGCAGACCTCCCACGACCATGGAGCTCGGAAAATTTACGAATGTATTACCGATAACTTTACATTAAATAAAAGTTTTATATCCACATGTCTTCTCTCTTGGCACGAGCTTATATCGATAGGATAATCGAAACTAACCGTGTCGGGAACAGGAGGAGAACCTCATCTCGACACAATCGAAGGCCCGATTCTCCTTAGACCGGATGGGGGGAGAGGCCCTACAACGCCCTTATGTGCCCCCACAGCCCTATTAGGGACAGGAGGAGAACCTTGCCCTAACATGAGCAAAGTCAAAGGCCCGGTTCTCTTTAGACCAGAAGGGGGGAGAGGCCCTGCAATGCCCATATGTACCCTTACAGTCATGTTAGGGACAGGAGGAGAACCTCGCCCTAACATGAGCAAAGTCGAAGGCCCGATTCTCTTTAGACCGGATGGGGGGAGAGGCCCTGCAACGCCCATATGTGCCCCCACAGCCCTGTTAGGGACAGGAGGAGAATCTCGCCCTAACATGAGCAAAGTCGAAGATCCGGTTCTCTTTAGATCGGATGGAGGGAGAGGCCCTGCAACGCCCATATGTGCCCCCACAGCCCTGTTAGGGACAGGAGGAGAACCTCGCCCTAACATGAGCAAAGATGAAGGCCCGATTCTCTTTAGACCGGATGGAGGGAGAGGCCCTGCAATGCCCATATGTGCCCCCACAGCCCTGTTAGAGACAGAAGGAGAACCTCGCCCTAACATGAGCAAAGTCGAAGGCCCAGTTCTCTTTAGACCGGATGGGGGGAGAGGCCCTGCAACGCCCATATGTGCCCCCACAGCCCTGTTAGGGACAGGAGGAGAACCTTGCCCTAACATGAAAAAAGTCGAAGGCCCGGTTACTTTTAGACCGGATAGGGGGAGAGGCCCTGCAATGCCCATATGTGCCCCCACAGCCCTGTTGGGAACAGGAGGAGAACCTCGTCCTAACCTGAGCTGAAATCGACTACATCAGGAATAGGAGGAGAACCTCATCCTGACGCCAACTAAGATTCGATCATTCAAGACCAGATAAGAAAAAGAAAACCTTCTCGACTGCCCCTCTGCGCTCCCGCGACCCCACTAAGAGCAGAGGGAAAACCCTCACTCGAGAAAAGAAAAAGAAAAAGGGGGGAAGTTAAAAAGGAAAGCGACAAACTATACCAGCGACAAATGAAAAACAAATTACATCAAAGATATAGGGGACCTCATCTTAGCGAGGATAGGAATTCTTATCAAAAATCCTCAGTCTCCGAGAGGGCTCTCAACACAGGCCAAGGATAAGACGGCTTCCTCAAGGTGACGAGAAGTTCGGACCCCGAGCTCGAACTCCGAAAGAAAGCGTCAAACTCGAGTGGCCCCAGACAAATATGTGGCCATAAACAAAAGGGACAGGTCAATGCAACGACGATTGGGTACCTTTGAATGACATCGATATCGAGCAAGGCAAAAACCGAAAGAAGTTTGGCAAATGACAACTCAACACATGAGTAGAAGAGGTAATGGAAAATTTTCTTTTCATTTCATTAACTAAGTATGCATTACAAAGCCCTTAAGGCTGAAAAAGAAAGATGACAAGAAAAGCAAGCCAACGTGGTGACGACCAGAAACCTTCAGACAACATCGACATCGAACGAGACAAAAAAAAAATAAAAATAAATAAATAAAAGAAGTTTGGCGGATGACAATTTGATGCAAAGTGTGGACAAAGTAACAAAAAATCTTCTTTTCATTTTCGATTAACAAGGTATACGTTACAAAGCCTTGAAGGCCAAGGAAAGAAGAACAATACTACAAGACCTGAAAGGAATACATTAGAGACCGCTTCAAGCTTTCGACTTCTCCTTCCAATTCCATCTTTCTCAGCAATATTTCCCAGTACATATGATGAACCCATCGACTCTCACCCTCCACCTTGTTCTGCCCCATTGTCGAAACCCTAACCCTAAGGGAAAAAGGGGGGGATAGAACTCAAGGGGCGGCGGCGACGATGGCGGTGGCAACGACAACCTGCATCAAGAAGAATCAGAAGTACCCCGGAGGCCGTGGTAATGCCGGAGGCATGCACCGCCACCATGTTCTCTCTGACAATTACCATCCTAGGTACTTCAACGAGGTCAGCATGCGCTACTTCCACTGCCCCCGCAACAAGTTCTACTGTTCTACCGTCAGCGCCGACCGCCTCTGGTCCCTCGACCCCGATGACGTCAAGAAGTCCGCCACAGCTTGTGACGGCAACTCTACCCCCTTGATCGGTGTCGTCCCGTTCAACTACTTCAAAATTCTCAGGCAGGATGCACTCATCGGCCAGTTTCATTATTAAATCCCTGTTGTTAAAGGAATTCTTCCTCGAATCCCCTTCAAAGCTGTGGGAGCCCTCAGTGACAGCTCGACGGCCACTGAACTTATGGGCCACTGTTTTCCTTCTCCTCCTCCCCGTGATCCGCAGCATCCCCTCACGACGGACCTCCGAGGCAGAAGCCCCGATGGGAGAACTCCTTGAAAGGGCTCGAAGGACTGAAGGCTCGGCGTCGTAAGGGACGTCGACGGTGCGGGCCGCCCGGGCAACTCCTACGTCCGTGCCTGCAACAAGAGAAAAGAAAGAAGGAAATCCCGAAAGATCAGGAAAGATTGTGAATAAACCCTCGAAAGCTGAACAAACAAAGCAAGAAGAGGAAGGAACAACAATAATGACAAGAGAAGTTTCGGGACCAACCTAGATTGGCCTGACATAGGCGGAGAGCCGGCGGAGATGGCGGGGATTGACGCAAAGAACGCTTAGGGTCGAAAAGGGCACCGATGGGCGGCAGAACTCTCAGATAGAAGAAAGGCACCGACTGGACTCTCTGGTGAAGTGAAGTTCCCGGAGGGAAGGAGTGGGTTTAAATAGGCAACAGGGCCTGGCACGGTCATGACGGTGGATATCCCTAGGCCGACCAATGCCCGCCACGTGTCCCACTCGCCATGGCATACGGTTGACTACTGGCGTGGCACTTGGGACTGCGCACCAGCAAAAATTCAAAAAAGTTTCTTCAGATCGCCCTGATTAGAAAAAGACTCCAGCATGCGCGCATTAAATACCGAGATATCTGAGGGCGGTCGTGCGCAGAATTCAAGGGGGCAACTTCGGCTATAAAAATTTTTCTATACTTCCTTCATTCAAAACTCGAACTCGAAAGTAGGGGGACTGGTGTTGGGTATAAAATACCCCCCAGTTGAAGTTCGTACTAGGAGTGACCCTCTCGAGACTCTGTCGACGTCCAACCTTGGACGACATCTTTTCGAACCTCTCCGAAGGTCGAGCTTCCGCAATATTCCTAAGTTCTGCCGACGGATAAACTCCCACAGTTTCTTCCACGAGTGTCAATCGGGTTCCCACGACGGACGAACTCCTGCCACATCTCCCGAGCTTCTCCAGCGATAAGCTTCTTCGGTTGTCCATCAGGTTGCTCCAAGTGCTCTCTGGATTCTACCATCGGCCGATCTCCTACAAGGGTCAACCATTCTCCGGACCCCTTCCAGATCTTTTCTGATAGGATTCGATCGACTCCAATCAGAATTTCTTTCAGAACTACGTCAGTTCGTTAGTGGCCAAACTTTCCTAACAGCAGATCTCCACGACGGACGGGCTCCATCCAAGTTTCTACAGTGGTCGACTGCCTTCTGGGTTTCATCCGGGCTCCTACGGGAGCCAGACTTCTTCCCCGAACTCTTACTGTAGATAGACTTCATCCGAGCTCCTACGAGAGTCGGACTTCAGCCCTGAGCTCCCATTGCAGGTAGACCTCATCTGAATTCTTACAAGGGTCGGACTCTGAGCCCCCACCACAAGCGATCTATACCGAGCTTCTGCTACAAGCGATCTATACCGAGCTTCTGCTACAAGCGATCTACTCAGAGCTTCTGCTACAAGCGATCTACTCCGAGCTACTACTACAAGCGGTCTACTTCAAATTTCTACTACGAGCGGTCCGTGTCGGATTTTTACTGTAAGCCTCCACCCGAGCTTCTCTTGTGAACGAATTCCTTCTGGACTTCTATTGCAGGTAGGCTTCGGCCGAGCTTCCTCAACAAATGATCCCCATCCGAACTTCTACGGGAACCAGACTCTGACCGAACTTCTATAGCGAACAGATTTCGGATGAACTCCTACGACGCACGGGCTCCAGCAGCTGAACCCCTCTAGCGGGTGAACCTCTCTAGCACCATCCGACATCCACTGCCGGTCGACCTTCTGTCAGATTCTGCGTGAAACTGAACTTCATCCATAGAAAGCCCCTGATCGAGCTTTTACAGCAGATGACCTTCGTCTGCAGTACTAGCGCCCAAGGCACCCAATGGTAGAAAGCTCACCAGCAACATCCGAGCTCCTCTCAGATGGAGAGCTACCCCTCTCCACCAGACACCCCAACCGAGCTTCGACCGACAGGCCTGGACTCCCTGGCAGGCCACAGTAATGGCCGTGACTCTGCTCCACTTCCTATAACAGATCCCACACGGCTTCATCATGCTCTGGCAAGTCACGACAACGGACATCACTCCACTCTCCACAATAGGCTCCACGTGGCAGGCCACGGTGATGGCCACGACTCCACTCCACTACTCTCCGTAACAAACTCCTCATGGCCCCGAACGGCCCACCACCAGGCGATTACAGACGTTGCTGTCGATCTATTACGCCCTCTGCCTATAAAAAGGAGACCCCCAGATATGTTATTCTCTAAGCTCTAATCTCTATCTAAAAACTCTGCTAAAATTTTCGTTCGAGCACTCCATTCTTGTTGAAACAGAGAACTGACTTGAGCGTCAGAGGGTCTTGCCGGAGCACCCCCAACTCTGGTTTAGACTTTCTTTACAGGTCCCGATGGCGATCGCGACTCCCTCGACTCCAGCTTCTCCGACGTCGGTGGATTTTTGCATCAACAAGTCTCAAATATGGTTGCTTGGCAGTTTAATTTAGCCCATGTCAATTAGATCAGTCATATGATGGCTGATTTGATGAGATCTAAATCGAAATCTCTCCATAAATATTAAGTCCAATAGTCTTCTACCATTGTAGATGTGTGGGCATGCTACCAGCGTTGATTGTTCTCGACTGGTCACAGTAGTTTAGTTGCATCCAAAACACACAACCACTCCATTAGCAAAGAGTTGCTCTAGGATAAAGATGGGGTTGGGCCCAATAACTGTTAGATGAGGTACTTAATGATGGCTTTACACCTGCTTGTGAACGGTGGATCTGATTTAACTAAAGAGTATGGGCAATAACTGTTAGGTGAGCCCATATGATTTAGAGATTAAGTAGCTACAACATGCTTAGAGAAGCATCTGGATAAAGAGTTGCTATGCATTGGTATATGTGTTATCAATAACTATTGGATGAGATGCACGGTATTGGTGGGATTGCGGCACCCACTAGAAATCAAGTTGTTACATTAGAATTTTTATTTCTCCACCCAAGGAGTGTGGGAGATCTGATAAAATAGTGAGTCTTTTTTTGCATCTAAAAGTCTCTAGAGTAAATTATAAAATAAGTACAAATATTCAATTAGAATATTTGCTCTCTGATGTTTATTGTGTCATCTTCCGACCCTCTAGCTCAAATCTTAGATATGAACCAATTAACTGAAATCAATTACAAAGATTGGCTCATAAACCTAAGAATCATTCTTAACTATAGCAAAATTAAGCAATATTCTCTGTCAGGTTATTCTAATGTTAACAACCTATCCAATCCAAAGTCAACGAGCTATACTTGATGAGTGGATGGACAATGATAATAAAGATAGGTACTATATGTTGAAGTCCATGTTAGATGAACTTCAATGTATGCATGAGCATATGTTCACTATTAATGACATATTGATTCATCTTCAAGTGTTGTGAGGGGATCAGAGTCATACAGCGCATGAGATGTATGATGGACAGTCAGTCTATGATTGTTATTTGATAATGATTGAGGATATTAAGAAGCTTGAAATGCTTGACATGACCATGCATAAGGAATTGCTTGTAAATTTGATCATGCGATCCCTGTTTAGTTTATATTGACAGTTTATGGTAAACTACCATATGAATGACCATTTTGACATCTTATATGAATTGATCAAATTGTTCTTAACAAAGGTACCTTGAAAGAGTTCAGAAGTAAATACTTGAAAAGTCTAAAAAAATAAAGACACGCCTTGAGTAGGCATGTCAAAATTGCTCAATACTATCCTTACGATTTTCTCTTCTCCCAGTTAAGTTTTATACTCTAGTGATCTTTATGCATAGAGTTTATGGGAAGGTAGAGAGCTGAGGAAGTAACCCTTAAATTGGCAATAGTGTAAGAGTTGCCGCTGTAGCCATAGGCATCTGTCCTTTATGATTATCGTTTAGATTTAGTTCTTAGAGATGGTCTCTATCATTTGCATAGTGATGCATTTATGAACTTAATTGAGTAAGCAGTGAATGCCATTGGATCTGAGAGATCCAAAGTTGAGATAAATCTTAAGTATAGTGAAATTTTAGGCTAAGTCATATAGGAGAAGAAATGATTAACAAACTGGAGAAATATGGACTTTTGGGCTCATTGACTGTTGAGTCATATGTAGTTTGTGCATCATCTCTTTGAGAAAATATGATCAAACTACTCTTGTGGGACAAAAGAAAAAGGACCACTGAGATACTTATCCTTGTACACATTTGATGTGTGTAACCCATATGATGTACTAACAAAGGAGTTGTCTCTACTTCGTTACCTTTACCAATGATCAGTCATGGTATGGGCAAGTATACGAGATACAAATCTGAAATTTTTAAAAAGTTTAAATAATTCAGATGTAAAGTAGAGAAGCAAATCGAAAAATTTCTTAAGGTACTTCGATCAGATCGAGGATGCAATACCAAAAAAAAAAAAATTTGATTATCTCATAAAATGGCATAGTTTTATATTGGACCGCTCTTAGTACATCTCAGCTCAATGAGATAATTAAGAAGAGTCATGGGACTATATGAGATATGGTCCGATCTATGATGGAATTCAATGATTTATTTTATTTTTTTAGGGACATGCTTTAATACTATAAAATTGGATTCTCTCTAAACTTATTCCTATCACAGCATATGAGATATGGCATGGTGAGAATTAAACCTTGATTATTTCAAGGTCCAAGGATGTCCAACCTGTGTCAAGGATAGCAGGTGGATATGTTAGAGGATATGTCTATAAAGTTCATCCTAAAAGAGTCTAGGATACTACTTTTCTTCTGAAAGGATTACAATGTGATTGTGACCCAACATACTATCTTTTTGAAAAATTGTTTAACCAAGATGAAGTAGTGGGAGAAAAGTTAAGCTCGAAGAGAGTCTTTGAAGAGCAACGAACTGTAGGACCTAAAGAACCTATTCATGATGAGCCAGTATATATTTCTCCTCCACCTTGTACATATAGTAGGATCTTCCATCCTCTAGAAAGGTACTTGGATATGCTTAACAGAGGATGTGAAGAAAATTATTTCTTATGGAAGATAGAAAATATAGAGATGATTCCAAAACTTACAATGAGACGATGTTAGACATCGACTCCAAGAAAGAGATGTGAATTAACTTTTTTGACTAGATATCATTTGAAGATTTCTTTATGGAGTAGCTTATGGATTTCACTTCTTGTAATATGAGATCACAAACACTGTAATAATCTTGGGGTTGGAACATGGATTTGATCAAATTGTTTGATCATAAATGAGGAATTATGTATTTCTAAAAAGATCAGTGGGAGTGTCCAATACTGACATCAGTTAAAATATGGTTGAATATAGAATTTTCTATGAAAGACATAAAGCAAGCATCCTATATTCTGAGAATATAAAGATCTATAGAGAAAGATGCAATTGGATGCTTGTATTTTTACAGATAAAGAACGAAGACTAGATGCTAAAAGAGTTCAGTATAGAAATTTCAGAGAGGGATCTGCTACCCTCTTAGGTATAGATATGTGCCATATAATGTACTTCAACTGATATAGTTAATACTGTGAATATCACGAGTAGATATCATTTGTATCTAGATTGAGAGCACTGGATTGCGGTAAAAATATCCTTAAGTACTTGAAAAGAACTAAGAATTTGTTCTTAATTTGGAGAAGGATCAAATCTAGGAGTGGAAAGATACACCAATCAGATTTTATGTTTATCGTTGATGGTAGAATGTCTACATCATAGGTGTAATCATGTCGATATCTTAGAAAGGTTCCAAACAATCGATCGATGGAAGCTAAGTACACTGTAGATGTGTAGGATATATTCTAGTTTTAATGTTAGTTGCAGAATTAGATATCATGCCATCAGATGCCATAACATTATACTGCAAAGATAATGGCACTATAGCCCTTGCTAAGGAGCCTAGGTCTCACCAGATATCAAAGTATATAGAGCAGCAAAATACGTAACTACCTCAAGTAGAAATACACTGAGGTGCAGAGAGAAAACTCTACATGAGATGTGGATGACTCACTAGTAAGTCACTTAGCTGCCAGGACTAAAGCCTGTCTTATGAAGATGGGGCATGATACATGGCAGATTGACTTTAGTGCAAGTAGAAGATTGTTAGATGTATGTCCTAGAAGTCAATCTTGACTGACGCATATCATATTACTAGGATATGATTTTGTACTTTATGGGTATTTATATTACCATTCATGTTTTATGTATCAATGAATCATCCAAGGGATTAAAAAAATGATGACACATATTCTCAAAGAGTTGAGAATTTGAGACATATCATTGCTGGTTAATTCTTAAATTACTCTTGATCATAGAATTATCATGGGGATGGTGATTGATCCAGATAGACCAGTGCATGGATCACTTTCTTCGGACAGATGAGTCTTGAGTCTGCAGTGTAGTGATACTGGAGTGAGAGTGCAGGTGGTTGTTAGAGAATAACTAGCACTGAGCGTGACCAACATGAGAAGTCACATGGATGTCTGCTCATTCGTTAGTGACTTTTTCGATGCTGTAGTTGTATGACTGATTTTTTGATCTGTGGTGCTACAGCTGCTCGCAGTGAGGCTGCTGGAGTTTGACTACACATAAATATTGACTCAATGAGTCTTTGTAGTGAATGTTGATGACAGTTGGTCCATTATAGGAGTAGGGTGTGCACCTAGATGAAATCTATCAACCCTAACAGAAGAAAATAGTCCTATAAAATTTAAGAAACTGAGTCCTTAAGTCTATGGCCATAGTAGTGTGATTAATGAAAAAGTATTTTCATGAGAATCACATATGGACTCGAGCTGATTGAATCTATCATATGATCGATGATGAGGTTTGACGATTCATCCATGACCTATCATCTGGTTAAGACTCATGATAGAGGAACTGTATCATACGTTAACGGCATCTAGAGGTTCATCACATTTTATTCTACTGGGTTGCCACTACATACTGCTAGGTGCCACTGATGAATTGTGAGATCCACGAGTATCATCCTGATGATCGATGATTCTTGGTGGGCAGAGTTGGAATGGTTCCAACCCATTAAAAGGAGTTTTGATGATATTATGATAAGGATCATAATATATCTCACTACCAGATAGAATAGAACCTATGAGATCACACACAAAGAGACTTTTGATTGATCAGATGGTTGAATTATGATTATGAATCATGATAGAATTTGATTATCAATTTGATTGATGATTGATCCAATGCAAAAGTTATAATAAATTAACTCGCTGAAGAGTTAGTGAGTTATACGAGGACTAATTAGCAATTGAATTACTAGTTGGCTCAATCTGATTGAGCAATAGAGTTTACATTAAGTCTAATTAAATTAGATTTAATTTGACTTGATATGGGTTTGATTTGATCAAACTTAATTGGTTTATTAGATAACCAAATTGCATGAGAGAATGATTTCTTGTTGAATTAAAATTTGACTTGACTTAATTCCTAATTAGATTAAGATCTAAATAAAAATATTTGAATTCTTATTTGGACTAGAAATTCTTATCTTTATGGGTGCACCAAATCATAATTGGATTAAGATTAAATTGAGTTTGATACAAGCACCAAGAGAGAGTCCAAAAGGACTAGAACTCGTTCTCTCATTAGGTAACATCTAATCTAAATAGTTTGGGCTCCAAATCAAATTTAATTTTTAATGTATCTAGGTCTAATTAATTCTTAATATGATTAAAATTGGTTAGAGTTTAAATTGATTTAAATCAGCCACCTAAAGAAGAATCCTATGTGGATTGGACTCCACTTCTTTCATGCACCAAAAGAAGCCCACGCCCAACCAATTTTTGATGCCACACCTTCTCCTCTTTTTAGCATGTAAGAAGTTCACAAAAACTCTTATTTTCATGAGAAACTTGGGTGCAAAAACATAATGGGTGGGTTGCATAAAATTCTTAGAGTCCAAAGGAGTTTGGACTCTTATCTCCTATCTAAACTCTATCCCCTTTGCCTATTTAAACCATGCACCTTATGAGGCATTGGATGGACTGATTGTGATCAGATTTGAGATGCCAAAACTAGAGCAATATGTGTGTGAAAAATTGCAAGGGAGAGGGCACAGCATGAATGTCATGGACATGAGGTAAGTAAGGTGATATCTTTTTTTTCTTACCAACAACCAAAGGTTAGTTGTTTGGGGCCTCTTCTCTCTCTTTTTTGTCCTAGTTTAGACATGATTTTTTCTCTCTTCTTTGTCTAAAAGTTGGACAAAAATTCTTACATCTCTAGTGTAGAGATTTGCTAAATGGATTTTAGGAAGATAAGAGAAGAAAGTATTCTTCTCATTATCTCTAGCGTAGAGATCAACATCCTTCTATTTTCTTCTTCTTCTCTAAGAGTATCTTAAGATAAAAGAAGATTTTCTATAATTAAGATGCGATCTCTGCAAGAGAGCTGGCACTCCAGTGAGATCAAGAAGCTTTTGATCAGATCGAAGTCTCGTGTGAATACCCGTAGAGGTCGAATACTTGTGCGGCTTAAAGGGACTTTCAGAAAATATTCACGATCATCAGTTCATGGTATAAATCAACTCGTGTCCAGGTATGAAGATTGGATCTTCTTTATTTATTTTTTTTCTATTTGATTTCTGTATCTAAATCCTATCTCACATATATAGATTCTATTTATGATTTTATGATTTGATCTTATGCATGCTTAGATTAAATTAGATTTAATCTGAAATTTTTAAATTCCGCTGCATACTCATTTTGAAAAATTTTTATATGCATGAAACCATGAAACTCCAACAGCCATATCTCATAATCATAAGATGTTATAATTGCAAGCAGTGTTCAAATAGACTTCTGCATAGCCACTGGTGAAAAGGTGTCTTGATAGTCAATGCTTTCATGTTGACTATAACCTTTAGCCATAAGTCTTGCCTTAAAGATCTCTACCTTTTCATTCAAACTTATCTTTCTCTTATAGATCTATTTGCATCTAATAGGTACTATATCTTTTGGTGGATTTACTAATGTCCAGATCTGGTTGGTATGTATTGAGTCAATTTCTGACTTCATTGCTTCTAACTATTTCTCAGAATCGATGTCTAACATCACCTCGTTGTAGGTTTTGAGATCATCTCTATATTTTTTATTTTTAAAAATATTTTCTTTATTTTCTCTAAAAAATACCTAAGTATCTTTCAAGAGGATGGAAAATTTTACTTGATCTTTGAAGTGGAGGAGCTACATGTACTGGCTCAGTTAGAATAGTTTCAATGGGTTTTATGACTTATTGATCTTCAGAGACTCTCTCTTCGAGCCCAATTTATCTCCTATTATTTCTTCCTTGGATAAACTATTTTTTCAAAAAGATAGCATGTCAACTCATCATCATATTGTGATCCTTTGAGAAGTAAAAGTAGTATTCTAAAAATTTTTTTAGATACCCTATAAAATGTGCTCTTATAGACCTTGCCTTTAACTTGTCCACCTTATATTGTTTGACATGGGCTGGACATCCCTAGATCCTGAGATGACTAAGACTTGGTTTCTTACCATGTCACATCTTATGTGGTGTGGTAGGAACAGACTTAGAAGGAACCCTATTCACTAAATAACTAGCGGTAAGCAAAGCACATCCCTAAAGAAATAAAGAAAGATCAGTGAAGCTTATCATAGACCTAACCATATCCAATAAGATCCAATTTTTTTGTTCTGAAATCTCATTGAGTTGAGGTATTTTGGATAGAGTCTATTATAAGACTATACCATTTTTCTAAAGATAATCCAAAAATTGTTTACTTAGATATTCACCTTCTTGATCTAATCGAAGCACCATTAGAATTTTTTCGGTCTGCTTCTCCACTTTATATCTAAATTTTTTGAACATTTCAAAGGCTTCAAATTTGTGTCTCATAAGAGACACATCCATACTATGAATAATCATCGATAAAGATGATGAAGTAGAGATAACCTTCTCTGACTGGCACATTGAATAAGCTGCACACATCAGTGTGTACCGAAGCAAGTATCTCAGTGGTCCTCTATCCCTATGAAAGAAAAGTGCCCTATAAGCCAATCGCAAGTGTGTTGCGATAGAACTTTCTTTACAATTTTTTAACTCATAAAATGATATTTATTATTATTTGAGGCATTGATTCATCATATTAGCTGCATCTTATTATGCCTAAGATTATGATGAACTCTAAAGATTAGGATAATGATTTTAGGAGACATTAATTGGTTATGCTAGTGAGACCTAAAATCTTAAAATCTTAATATTAAATATTTCTGATCGTAGGAGCATTGAGTCGGGGATCAATGTTTCGGATAGACTAGTACATCCTAGGTATGTTTAATGGAGAGGGTGGTAGATCTCACTAGCCACTTGTGTGAGACACTAATACAAGGATGTAGGTGCTCATTTGAGAAACGAGTTCACTGAATTGACTCGATGAAAGAGAATATCTTATGGAAGCCTTATTTGCATGTCAAAGATGGTTCTCTAAGTGGGAGTTGTGTAAGTGATCCTTAGACCTGAGACCACCATGAAATCTTATACACATAAATTCATATTTTGGTTCATACCCAAGCATGGCATTAAGACATGTACGGGGTATTTTGGATATGGTGGAGTGTGTATGGAGGTTGTAAGTAGGTCAACATAGAATCAATCACTCCTAATAAGAGGAGATCGCATCCTGTGTATTCTCAATCCTAGATGACTCGAGAAAAATCTTTCGGCCAAAAGTAGGTAGGAGATTAGAAAGAGTTTCAAGCTTCTTCATTGGATTCATCATTGGTTAATTGAGAATCAATATGAATATGTGTTTGAGTTTGACATGATTCCATAGTCATGAATATATTCAGGGTGCAAGAATGATCGAAGGATTGAATTGCACGATAATTTATCACTGAAGGATAGATTTGGTATTTTCATCAAATTTTATATCTTTTGGATAGTCATGATATGTTACTAGATGTCAATCTTGGCTTGTAAGTTTTTGACCGAATTAAAAAGTTTAATTTGATTGCCAATTAGAAATGATTCTAATTTTTGAGCTCGGGTTAGCTCGATTGGACCTAAGTCAATTAGATTAAAATCTAATCAAATTTGGTCAACTTATACCTAGACCTACTACTGGCTAGATGTAAAATCCAATGGGTTACACACATATAGAAATTGGCCAAGGACCTTTTTGAAAAAGGTTAATTAGAATTTTGGATTCAATCAGGGTTCCGGTAAGCATGCTAGCACGTGTAGAAACCCTTACGCCTTTGGAGACCATTTTGGTCCCATCCCTTACTAATTAGCTAGCCCAATTTGGTAAATATTTGGGTCAGGTCATGATACCTGGAAGCAGCCTAAATTGGGGCACCACATCCCATGTTAATGCCAAATATGAAGAGTCCAAGTTGTGGTGGACTCTTGGTGTAAAACAGGTTTTGCCTACAAGTGTTGGCATGGGCAGAAAAAAAAATATTTTTTGTAGAATTAAATTATGTGTGATAGCTCAAATCACTCTCTATCCTCTGGTGCATATCTCAAAGTATGAGATATATTTTTTTTGAAATTTATGGGGTAGAGAAAAAATTAGAAAAAGAAGGATGTCTCATGCATGCGTGCAAAAGTGTCGCATCTCTCCATGATTTGGAGAGTCCTTATCTGACTCAAATGCTTTCATATTATAATTATTTTTGGTGTTGACATTCTCCACTTGATAATACATTTTTGATAATTTTTTTAGAATTTTTTCAGACTTATCTAGATGCCAAATAGATGCCATAATTTGGTCCTAATGCTTGCACGCGTGGTGATCAGCATTCACGTGAAGAGGTGCGAGGATAGAATCCTTTCATGAGAATTTTATCACTATTTTTTATTTTTAGAATTTAAATTGAATCCCTAATCTACATAGATTTTTAAATATTTTTTTAATTTAAGAAGGAATGTGAAAATATCCCTTCTTTGGTTGCACACACGCAAACCAGGGTGATGATCGACGTATTATGGATAAGAGTCCTTTTGCTTGAAGGAACTCTTATCTCTGATAATCAGATCAGATATGCCTTTTGGATAAGGCATGTCCCTCTCTTTTGGCATCCCTCTGGTGGCTATAAATAGGCCGAGGTACTGGGTATCCAATGAATTTAAGAGGGGTTTCCAATTTCTCTCCTATTGCTCTATTTTCTTTCTTACAACCTATCTTAGTTTTAAGACAAAGTTTTGGAATTTAAGATAAAGCCTTATTTGGTCCTAACAAGGGTTGTAAGGATCCTAAAGAAGAAGAATCAAAAGTCCAGAGGAGGTTCTAAGAGGGTGAGGTCAGGTTCTTGAAGAAACTTGACCGGTACAAGGCTAGTCGAGTTCTAGGGGCTAGAACTCTTGAAGCAAGGTGAAGAAAGAGCGCTGTCTTTGGTTCAATTTTCGTGTGGATCACCATTGGAGGGTGAACACTTGGATGCCTTATGAAAATTGAGATTAGTGCTATAGGTATTCTTCTTATCCTAATTTATATTTATTATGCTTTGATTATTATAGTCATGAGCTTCTGGGCATTAGGGCTTCCGGTGCATTGGGTGTTTTGAATGAAAATTTTAAACTCCTAACCCTTCCACTGTGCCACCGAAACCCAATAGTGGTATCAGAGCCTATTTTGATTTATATAATCAAAGATTAAATTATTATCTTAATTGTGATCAAGCATGAGTTTTTGGTTTGGTTCAAGTCGGGTCAAGGGTTGAACCCGATTGAACATCCAAACCCTATTATGTCTTAAAGATATGTTTTAAATATAAAATGCATGATGTATGTATAAAATTTTCTTAATAGCTTAGTACTCTAATTGGAGTTCATCACCAGACTGTTCGATCATAAGAGTAATTAGGGTTCAGAGACCATCTCTTCCTATTTAATAGGGTACTCTTATGGCGTGTAGGGATGCCACTGTGATATTCCAAGAAGAAAAACCGTGGAAAGAGTGTTTTATATTCATGCATGTTATTAGAACTTCATGCATATATGATATGCTTGAGATGTTTAGTTATAATCATATTGTATGATTCTGCTTTCATATCTTAGAGATATGATAAGATGCTATAATTAGTGGTTATGATTATTAAGATACAACTATTATAGTGCATTCTTATGATAGATTGAATTAAGATGTGTTTGAGATCAATAAAGCCCTCATAAAAATCATATTAAGTCATAGTGTTGTGAACCAGAAGCTGATCTATTTTTTTGAATCGATTAATTAATTGGTGTCTAAGGAGTATTTCAAGAGTGATGGTCATTTAATTGGTTCTATTGCTGGCCTGACCAATTTTATTGGTGTCTAAAAAAAGTAGTAGGGGGATCTCCAACAATCTTAACACTTTCTTGGCCAATTAGATTAGTTTGAATCTTGAATGAAGGTAGCTTAGCATTTTAAACACTACTAAGGGCCTTTCTTCATGCTAGGTTAATGTTACATCATGAACTATGGTTAGTTTGTTGTGTTATCATAAGGCTTGTCATAAGGATTGATATAATATAATTCTGGTGCATAAAAGATGCTTACGGTAATTTTGGATATACTACTTTGTTGTGCTAATACAAGGACAATTATATTCGATTTTGACTGTATTGAAATGAAGGGTCTTACTTAACTAAAATATTATAGTTTGTTATGTTAACATAAGACTAATAATATTTTAGAGGTCAAGATAAAATATTGAGAATTGCATGAGATATAATTGGAAAGAGTTTCCTACCTATGAACTCATAAGGGTTTGTTGTGTTAACACAAGATCGTTATGAGGAATTAGGGTCTCAATCCCACTAAAATAAATATAAAATATATCTCATTTACCATAGGAGAGGGCTATGATATCTGATAAAATAGTAGGAGATATAATTAGTTTTAAAAGTCCTCATCTAGTTATGCATGTCAAACATGAGTGGTGTGCTTATACTATTATTTTATATAGATTTAAGTTTACATTATGGCTTCTTTATTTTCACCTCATGATACCATAAATAAAATTATGTTGATCGATACAACTATGTGGATTAGTTGAGAAACTTACAAATTAGGTTTATATCAGAAAAGAACTTCGATATTCTAGATATTTTTGACCCTAGATTGGTCAGTAATAATGAGAAGGTAATGATGTCCGTATGGATATTATTTATGAAATATTTAGACATTGGGAGTATAATTGCAAGAATTATCTTGCAAGATTGAAGCAGGGTGCAAGTGTAACACCAAAAGATATGTATATGATACAGACTTATTTTTCATTGAGTATTCAGACTCTGATATTTGGATATTGAATACCATCTGTGGATTGCACATTTATAATTTATTACAGCGACTATAGAATATCAAAGGTCTGAAAAGAGGTGACCTCGAGCTTTATAACACAAGTGAAGAGTCTATTAGTGCAAAGACTGTGGGAACCTATATGTTTGATTTGCCTTCGGACAAAATTTTAGAATTAAAAGATTGTTATTACATGCCAAAGATCATTAGAACTATTATTTCTATACCTTTGTTGTTAAAACAAGGTTACGAAATAAGACTAATGGAAAATGGATGCTCCATTTTTTTTAATAAATTTTATGGCAATGGTTATATTGATAACAATCTTTTAATTCTTGCACTCAATAAAAATATTTTTTATATTAAAAAAAATATGAAAAGAAAGAGAGAAAATATGAATATCACATATCTCTGGCATTATCTTCTTGATCATATTAGTGAGTCAAGGATAAATAAGTTATACAAAGAAGAATTCTTTGATCCAAATGATTATGAATCATTGGGGACTTATAAATCTTGTCTCATGGGTAAGATGACCAAGACTCTATTTTCTTAATATGAAGAGAGGACAAGTGAGTTGTTAGCTCTAGTACATATAGATGTATATGGACTGATAACAACTCAGGCCAGAAGAAGATACTTCTATTTTATTATCTTTACAGATGATTTATTAAGGTTTGGATATGTGTATCTTATGAAATATAAATTCGAAGCTTTTGATAAGTCCAAGGAGTATCAAGGTATGGTCGAGAAACAAACTGAAAAAAGTATCAAAGTTCTTCGATCTGATCGAAGAGGAGAGTACTTATCCAGTAAATTTCTTAATCATCTTAAAAGTAAAGGTATTCTCTCTGAATGGACCCCTCCTTATACACCTCAATTAAATGGTGTAGTAGAAAGAAAGAATCGCACTTTAATGGATATGGTGCGGTCTATGATATGCTTCACTGATCTCTCAATATCTTTTTAGGGATAATGCCTTAGAGACTGCCACATATATATTAAATAGAATGCCTTCAAAGTCTATTGCAAGCTCTCCATATGAGATATCGAATGGAAGGAAGCCTAATCTTAAACATCTTAAGACTTTGGGCTATCCTACTTATGTCAAAAATATTTTTGGACATAAGCTTAATGCTATATCAGACAAGTGTAGGTTTGTAGAGTATCTTAATAAAATTAATGGATATTATTTCAACCACCCTACTGAATAAAAGGTGTTTGTTAGTAGGCACGCCACTTTCTTGAAACATGAATTTATCCAAGAAGGAGGTAGTGAGAGGAATATTGAATTTATGAAAGTTTATGATCTACAAACCGATCCAGAAATATCAATGGTTGGACCACAAGAAGATTCTCAATCAAAAGTACCCAAAGATGAGGTACATCCACTATACACACCTCCTCTCCGAAGGTCAGATAGAGTGCGTCAAGTATGTCTGAGATATAATTTTATCATCGAGAATAATAATTCTATCAACATCATTCAGGATGTTGATCCACTGACCTATTCGGAAGCTGCATGAGTAGGGACTCAGACAGATAGCTGGAAGCTATGAAATCTAAGATGGACTTGATGAATACCAACCAAATATAGACCTTGGTTGATGTACCTGAGGGTGTGACCCCAATATAGGGTGCAAGTGGGTCTTCAAAAGAAAATTCAGAGTAGATGATCAAGTAGAAACATACAAACCTAGGTTAGTGGTGAAGGGTTTCAGTCAAAGGCAAGGAATTGACTGTGATGAAACCTTCTCACCAGTGGCTATGCTCAAGTCCGTCCGAATTTTGCCTGTAATAGCGGCATACTACGATTATGAAATCTGGCAGATGGATGTCAAGATCATTTTTTTTAATAGTAATCTAGAGGAAGAGGTCTATATGACTCAGCCAGAGGAATTTATCTCAAGTGGGAGAGCAAATCAAATATGCAAGCTAATGAGATCCATCTATGGATCGAAGCAGGTTTTGAGGAGCTGGAACATCCGATTTGATATGACAGTCAAAGAGTTTGGCTTTATCAAAAATACGGATGAACTATGTGTATACAAGAAGACAAGTGGAAGTGTTATTATCTTCTTGGTTTTGTTTGTTGGTGACATACTACTCATTGGAAATGATATCTCAATGATATAATCGGTCAAGACTTAGCTATCGAATAAGTTTTTCATGAAAAACTTGGGTGAAGCATCCTATATACTGGATATAAAGATCTATAGAGATAAATCTAAAAAGATGTTAAGCTTATCCCAATCACGATACATAGATCTCATATTAAAGAGATTTAATATGGAGGCAAGTAAGAGGTTACCTGTCTGCAAGTCATGATATACGTCTCTCTAAGAGAATGTGTCCTAAGACACCAGAAGAGAGGAAAAAGATGAATGAAATCTTTTATGCTTTAGCTGTGGGATCAATTATATATGCCATGCTATGTACCAAGCCTGATGTAGCTTATGCTTTGGACATAGCTAGTAGATTTCAGGCTGATCCAAGGAAGGATCATTGAAAAGCAAATGATAGCAAGTCAATATTAAGGTATGTGTTTATCCTAAATGATAGGGTAGTGAGTTGGAAGAGTTTCAAGCAGTAGATAGAAGCTGACTCAACTACTGAGCCAGAGTATGTTGCTGCTAGTGAAGCCATTAAGGAAGCTGTCTGGATGAAGAAACTCATCATAGATTTAAGAGTCATTCTTAAGATTGAAGGACTGGTGTCACTCTAGAGTAATAACACTGGAGCCGTTATTCAAGATAAGGAACCTAGGTCTCATTATAGATCCAAGCACATCCTCAGATGTTTCTATCTCGTTAGAGACAAGATGTTATCCTTAAACGAGTAGACAGAAAGAACAATACAGCAGACTCATTCACTAAGGCCATACCACAGCAGCTATATGATTATCATCATGATTGTATGAGATACAAAGGTGATTGGCTTTAGTGCAAGTGGGAGATTGAAAGAAAAGTGTCCTACAAGCCAATCGCAAGTGTGTTGCGATGGAACTTTCTTTACAATTTTCCAACTCATGAAACGATATTTATTATTATTTGAGACATTGATTCATCATATTAGCTGCATCTTATTATGTCTAAGATTATGATGAACCCCAAAGATTAAGATAATAATTTTAAGAGACCTTAATTGATCCTGCTAGTGAGACCTAAAATCCTAAAATCCTAATATTAAATATTTCTGATCGTAGGAGTATTGAGTCGGGGATTAATATTTCGGATAGACTGGTACATCCTATGTATGCTCAATAGAGAGGGTGGCAGATCTCACTAGCCACTTGTGAGAGACACTAATACAAAAATGTGGGTGCTCATTTGAGAAATGAGTCCACTGAATTGACTCGATGAAAGAGAACATCTTATGGAAGCCTTATTTGTATGTCAAAGATGGTTCTCTAAGTAGGAGTTGTGCAAGTGATCCTTAGACCTGAGACCACCATTGAATCTTGTGCACATGAATCCATATTTTGGTTCATACCCAAGCATGGCATTAAGACATGTATCGGGTGTTTTGGATATGGTGGAGTGTGTATGGAGGTTGTGAGTAGGTCAACATGAAATCAATCACTCCTAATAAGAAGAGATCGTATCCTGTGTATTCTCAATCCTAGATAACTTGAGAAAAGTCTTTTGGCCAAAAGTAGGAAAGAGATTAGAAAGAGTTTCTAAGCTTTTTCATTGGAGTCATCATTGGTTAATTGAGAATCGATATGAATATGTGTTTGAGTTTGACATGATTCCATACTCATGAACATATTCAGGGTGTAAGGATGATCAAAGGATTGAATTGCACGGTAATTTGCCACTGAAGGATAGATTTGATATTTTTATCAAATTCTATATCTTTTGGATAGTCATGATACATTGTTAGACGTCAATCTTGACTTGTAGATTTTTAACCAAATTAAAGAGTTTAATTCGATTGCCAATTAGAAATGATTCTAATTATTGAGCTCGGGTTAGCTCGATTGGATCTAAATCAATTAGATTGAAATCTAATCAAATTTGATCAACTTATACCCAGACATACTGCTAGTTAGATGTGAAACCCAATGGGTCACACACATATAAAAATTGGTCGAGGACCCTTTTGAAAAAAGTTGATTGGAATTTTGGATTCAATTAGGGTTTCGATAAGCATGCTAGCATGTATGGAAACCCTTGCTCCTTTGGAGACCATTTTGGTCCCATTCCTTGCTAATTAGCTAGCACAATTTGGTAAACATTTAGGTCAGATCATGATACCTAGAAGCAGCCTAAATTGGGGCACCACATCCCATGTTAACGCCAAATATGAAGAGTCCAAGTTGTGGTGGACTCTTGGTGTAAAATAGGTTCTGCCTACACGTGTTGGCATGGGTAGAAGAAAAAATTTATTTTTCATGGGATTAATTATGTGTGGTAGCTCACATTACCCTCCATCCTCTAGTTCACATTTAAAAGTATGAGATATATTTTTTCTAGAATTTATGGGGTAGAGAAAAAATTGGAAAAAGAAGGATGTCTCATGCACTCGCGCAGAAGCATCGCATCTCTCTGTGATTTGGAGAGTTCTTATCCCAACCAAATTCTTTCAGATTGTAATTATTTTTGGTGATGACATTATAAACTTGATAAGGTATTTTTGATAATTTTTTTGGAATTTTTTTAGACTTATCTGGATGCCAAACGGATGCCATAAGTTGGTCCTAATGCTTGCACGCATGGTGATCAGCACTCGCATGAAGAGGTGGGAGGATAGAATCCTTCCATAAGAATTTTATCACTATTTTTAAATTTTTTGAATCTAGATTGAATCCCCAATCCACATGAATTTTTGAAAATTTTTCTGATTTGAGAAGGAATATGAAAACATCCCTTCTTTGGTTGCACATGCACAGACTAGGGTGCTGATCGACATATCATGGATAAGAGTCCTTCTGCTTGAAGGAACTCTTATCTCTGATAATCAGATCAGATATGCCTTTTGGATAAGGCATGTCCCTCTCTTTTGGCATCCCTCTGGTGGTTATAAATAAGTCGGGGTGCTGGATATCCGATGAATCTAAGAGGGGTTTCCAATTTCTCTCCTGTTGCTCTCCTTTCTTTCTTACAACCTATCTTAGTTTTAGGATAAGACTTTGGGATTTAAGACAAAGTCTTATCTGATACTAACAAGGATTGTAAGGGTCCTAAAGAAGGAGAATCAGAAGCTCAGAGGAGGTTCTAAGAGGGTGAGGTCAGGTTCTTGAAAAAACTTGATCGGTATGAGGCTAGTCGAGTTCTAGGGGCTAGAACTCTTAAAGCAAGGTGAAGAAGGAGTGCTATCTTTGGTTTAATTTTTGCGTGGATCACCATTGGAAGGCGGACACTTGGACACCTTATGAAAATTGAGATTAGTGCTATAGATATTCTTCTTATCCTAATTTATATTTATTATGCTTTGATTTTTATAGTCAAGAGTTTCTGGGCATTAGGGCTTCCGGTGCATTGGGTGTTTTGAATGAAAATTTTAAACACCTAACCCTTTCGCTGTGCCACTGATACCCAACACCCTATCCCACAAAGGGCAGCTTGATTATTTTTCTTTGAAGATAGGATTCACAGATCGAATATGACTCAATAGTCAATGAGCCAAAGAGCTCATTTTTCTCCAGACTATTAATCCTTTTTCTCCGATATGACCTAGCCTAAGGTGCCACATATACTTAAGGTTCATTTTATCTCTATCTCTTTTAGATCCTATGGCATTCACTACCTACTCAGATACGTTCATAGATACATCTAAATGTAAATGATAGAGATTGTTAATCATAAAATCACATCCAACTATTTTATTTTCAAAATATTTGATATAGTAGTTTTTATTAAAACAAAATATATAATTATCCTACGCTAAAGTTAAAACAGAGATCAAATTCTACTTGTAGTAGGTACAAAATAACAATGCCAAAGTAACAAAACATGTCGAGGCAGTAATTACAGAGGACAGGTATCCATGGCCATAGCAGCAACTCTTGCTCTGTTTTTGACACCTAGAGTTTTTTCATCTTCCCTCAGCCTTCTATTTTTCTCAAGATCCTGCATAGAAGTACACAAATGAGTACTAGAATTAGAGTCTATAACCCAACTAGAAGTAGAAGAAATCATAAGGTTAGTTTTAATTACTAGTAGGTCCAACATATCTTCTGTAGGTGCATTATCTTTCTTAATCATCAGACTAGCTAGGTAGACAAGATAGTTCCTCTTTCAATGACCATCAGTATTACAATGGAAATATTTTTTCTTGTCTGCAGCCTTCTTCTTGAGAGCTTCCTTCTTCAGGCTGTTCTCATTTTTTGGCTTCTTCAAAGGCTTCTTCCTTTTCCAAGTAGACTTTTTCTTAGAAGATGAAGTCCGCTCTACAACAAGAACAATACCCTTTGAACTCTTCAAGGTCCCTTCGGTGGTTACCAGCATGTTTAATAACTCAGCCTTGGTGTAATCGATTTGTTCATATGGTAGTTTACAATAAACTACCCATATGAGTCAAGAAGGGATTGTAAGTTTAGATCAACTTGCAATTCCTTATCCATGACCATTCCGAGCTTCTCAAGCTCCTCAAAATCTTTGGTCATTGTCAAACAATGATCATGGATAGACTGCCTTTCATGCATTTTAGAATTGAAGAGTCTCTTAGATATTTCATAACATGATAACTGACTTTATTCACCATACAACTCCTTGAGGTGATCTAGCATGACTCTTAAAGTTTTCATGTTCTTATGTTGTTGTTGGAGTTTATTGTATTAAAAAATATGTCCTAAAGCCAATCATTTATTTATAGATAATTATGCTCTTTATAATTTATATATAAATTATTAAAAATTAAAAATTATTTTTGATAAGTTCATCATAAAAATACATCTTTCTTTGAACTCTTGTGTTATGATGAAGTTGTTAGAACTATAATATAATCAATAAAAAAAGATTTATTGAATAGTTTTTAAACTTGTTTGTGACTAAATGATACATTATTAAAAAAGACAATAATATTTATCGAGTATAGGTCATTGTATACCATATAGATTGATTGTCTTCTTAACCAAAGAGTGTGGAGACACTAGTATGGTATATAGGTAAGATGTAGGAGTATATCATCATCGAATAGTAACTCATCTATGGAGCGCTCTACTATCAAGAGCAGCTCGCAAAGGATATAGGCATAAGTGTCCCTCCGATCTAAGATCATGATGGTGACTTGTAAAAAATTCACAGTGTTTTGGTGCTGGACTACCTGTAGTTCTAATATAGTGACGGAAGGCTACTAGATACAATCAAGTACTTATGAAGTTGGTGTGTGAGTCAAGATGGTATTGACCCCTTCAGAGTACAGGAGTTAATGCATCACTGTATCTCAATTTAGTAAAATCTTAGTTAGGATAATCTATGTGATCTGTCATAAGATTTGAAAAAGATTGAAATACAATGTGGATGACTCATCCAGGGTTGATAGTGGAACTCTAGATCGTCCTAAGCATTAGAGTCAAAGAGATGAATTATGCGGTTACTATATGCTGAGATTGTTCTTGCATGTTGCTTTACAACTATTCAACCTATTCGGATGTCGGGTATCATTACTAAATGATCACTTCGATTAGTAAAAAAAGGAGTTCCTATACTATTGGCTTAGTATTTGAATCTATAGAGTTACGCATAAAGTCAAATTGTGTAGAAAAGAATTGACCCAATATCTATAGTTCAATTTGAAAGTATGAGACTTGATTGAACATATAAATTTACTTAATTAAAAATTAAGTTATGGTTCATTTGAAATTAAACACTGAATATGTGCAGCTAGCATTGCACAGGAGATGCGGTTTGATTCTGGGGATGATTTTGATTAAATCTATGATTCAAGAAACTATGAGAGTTTGGATTCAAATTTTAATTATTTTAGATCAGATCTAATATAATTGGATTGGATTTTATTGAGACTAAATTGGATTAATTATCCAAGTTAGAAATGGACCTAAATTCTAATTAGATTAGGATTAGTAGTCTTTTCGAATTTGGTTTGAATCGGATTCAAATTAGATTCAAATTGAATCCAAATCTAAATCAAATTAGATTTGGTACACTAAGCCATATTTTTCTTACATTCTCTCACCTTTTGACTGACCAAGATGGAGGAGGAATCCTCTTGGGCATGTGGCATAAGGAGAGAGGCGCAAGTTGGCACCTCTCCTACTTTCTTTAGGAATCTTCATGGTTTAGAGAGTTTAAATTTGATTCAAACTTGGAGAGTCCTATTTCTAACCCATGAAGATATTTAATTTGATCTAAGACCTCTTGTCTATTTAAGAAAAGGTTTGGAGAAGGAGAAAAGCAATCAACCAAGGCATGAAGAGATCTCCCCTTGGGCGTCCCCTCTCCTCTTGGCATCCCATCCCTTTAGTGTGGTAGCATGTAGAGTTCTCCAAGTCATCGAGATCAGATCTCAAGTCTCTCCTCTCCCTCCCTCTTGAAGAGTTCTTCATCCCTCTCTCCTATGTTGTTTGGTATGCGAGTGAAATAGAGGGTCTGGACATCCGGATCTCGCGAAGCAACGATCTTCATAAATTAATCAACCTCGATCAATTTTTTACTGTGCATCGAGATAACTTTCATAAGAGTTATGAAAATTTTAAATTAAAAATCTCTTCATTATTTCTGGTATCTAATCTAATTGGATAAATTTTTCTACAACTGGTATCAGAGTTAGGCTATATGTCATGATCGCATAGTCTAATTTTTAAATTTTTTTGATTTTTTTTTATCTGATTTTGAATCAAAATTTTTTATATGATTAAACTTTATTTTGATATAATATTTTTTATATTTTTTTGATCTGATTGTGACCAAATTACCATATCAAAATCAGCTCCTGAATCTGATCTGTTAAAAATTTGTTTTGACAGAATTTTCTGTGCAGATTTTTGTTCTGATTTAAAATCTAATTATGCATGGATTTAAATCTATTTTTGATAAATTTTTATAGATATATTTTAATTATAAAATTGATGTTGGAATCAGACTCTGTTGGAATTAGACTCAGATTTAAATCTGTTTGACAGAGTTTCAGATCTGATTTGAGCAATATATCAGAATATTGTATCTCAATATATCACAATATATCAAATATATCAGAATATATTTGATCATATCTCAAATCAGACTTTTTTTCTATGCAATCATACATATATTTTGAATAGATTTCATTATTTTCTTAGATTTGATGTTAATGATTCATATGATGATATGATTAAGATTCAGATCTAAAAATTTTATATTGTAATAATGATCTAATTAGATTAGATAAAAAATTATGCATGCTATCATGTTATGAATATAATATAAACCAAAATTTTTCTATTATATATATGATATGTAGTGTAGAATTGTTCTTAATAGCCAAGTACTCAGATTGAGTTGATCACCATGGCTGTCTGGTCATAAGAGTAAGCAGAGATTAAAATCTTTTTCTTGTCCAATCAATGGATTCTCTTATGATGTGTAGGGCTGTCGGTGTGATTATAACTCTTGAAGAAGAACAACGAAAAGAACTTTTAAAATTGCACCAATCATAAATTAATTTAGATTAGATCTAAGAGATTTATAAATAATTTTCTTTGATTTATGCAAAATATTCAAATTTAAAAATAAATTTCATAATCTAAAAATTAATGACATATAATGTAAGTTTTATATAAAACCTTTTTGTAAAATAGTTTCACAAATTGAAATAGTTTCAACACAGAATTTTATACACTAAATTGAGAATTAAGATATAAAAATCAAAGATTTATATTTAAGAATTGAAGATCTTAAGATACCTCATAAACTGTTGGGGCTACGGGTTAGTTTGAATCAGGTCATCTAACTAGGTTAGACCTAGGGTTAGAAACAAATATAGACTAAATAGAAAAATAGATTAAATCTAATCAAGAATTGAATTAGATTAGATCAAAATTTTTCAAGATCAACCTCAATAGTTGTAGCTTGATTAAGTCCATATTTTGACCATACCAAATAGACCTGATTGTGGCTCAATGGCCAAGTCCGAGTCCTCTGACTGATTAAATTGAAACTAATCTATCAATTAGTGTCTAAGGTAAGCTCGACAGTATGACTGATGGTTTTTAATTGGGGGCATACTTACTTGACCTATATGGTATCTAAGACAAGCGTTGGCTATCCTCCCATCGATCTTACTTATCCGATCAATTTGGTAGATTGTGTTTTGATTGGGTCGTTATTGATTTGAGTTGACCCATGCTATTAAGGTTAATCAGTGTGACTGATGCAGATATTCTTGAACCAACTTGCTTCTAGTCCTCTTTAATGATTTGGTGAAGTCAGTGGAAGGATTATCGAAATACTGGTTACCTCTTCTATTTATTCTAAATTAAGTAATTAAATTTTTTAAATTATTAGACCTTTAAAATGATACAGTTATGGGGATAACTAGTTCATAACCTCTCATTAAGATGCATGATAATGAGTCCAATATTCTAAATAAGCATTGGAGGTGCCACACGCTTGATGTTTATTGGGTATTAAAATTATCATTCATCATATGATGACCTTATTATATTTTTTCAGATTAATGGTCAGGTTGGTCGAGCAAACTTTGGCCTGGGCATTCATTTGTTAGATGCACTGGGTATGGTCATGTTAATAGTTGGACCTAATCAAAATTTTCAATAGAGGTACAAACACTTGTTCATGAGAAGCCTGGGGCAAAATAAATTATTAAAAATTATTTAAAGAAATAATTGGTTAAGAATATACCCATAGATGCACAGGAGTTGGCCGAGCATGAAGAAAATATGCGGCAGTGCTATGCATGCAATTTTAAAAATTTTGTATAGTGAAAGAGAAAGATTAAATAATTTAATCTTAATCACATGCATAAGATCTAATCTAGACTATCATCTCATGATCCATGATATGAAAAATATGCACTTTAGATCTGAAAACAAAAACACACATCGATCTCATCAATGCTGAAATCCTAGATCTAACTATTAGATCGAACAATATGATCAAGATAAGATAGAAACAATTACCAAACCAATTAGATCTTGATCTCCTCTAGTCTAATACTTGGAGAGGATGTTTCTTAGGTCACTCATAGCCACACAAAGTCATCTGGCCTCTACAAAAAAAATCACACGAAGACTGGCATAGATCAGGGGCTTGGAGGTGCTAGCCTGCAAGCAACTTTGATAACTGATCTCTTCCTTCTTCTTCAAGCAACTTGGATACTCCAAAGCAAGAGAAGATTTGAAAAAGGAAGAGAGGAAGAGGAGGAGAGGCTCTAGAAATAAAAACACCAGCAAGGGAGATGAGAAGCATGATGCCAAAGAGGAGGACCACTTATAGACTCGGAATTAGGGTTTCACCATGAGAAGGGCACCAAGAGTCCATGCCAAAACCACTTGTGGCATCCCAAAAAATTTCAAAAAAATCTATTGAACATAGAAAAGAATTTTGGCATCTCACATTCCCAAGAACTCTCTAATAAAAATAATAAAAAAAAAATATTATGGTGCCAACAACCTTCCTTGTATGAAAAATCCCTTTCCTTGTTTTCATCTTATCTCTAATTTGGATCGCATTCGAATTAGACAAGAGATAGGATTATGAGTCATCAATCATTGCTGCCCACCCTTATTGGGTCTACTACTTTGGTGCCAAAAAGGTCATGCCAAATCTTATTTGGCGTGGAGATAAGGGCAAGGGTCCAAGTGTAGTGCAAAAAGATAAGGATAGAATCCTAGTCGACTTGGACTCTTCATTTCTAATTCAATTCTAATCTAAATCAAATTTGGATTGAACCCAATGATAGAAATGAACCTAATCCAATTAGAAATCTAAAAATCTCAATAAATTACTAACCTAATTAAGAATTACCTGATTCTTAACCTTGATCGAATCAAGATCAAATTTTTCTTATAATCAGGATTGATCATATCAAACCCAATCTAAGTCGAATTGAATCTAATTCAATTAGAATTGATCCAAAGCTTTTTACTCAATCAAATTAAGTCAATTACTAATTAATTTTCTATTAATAATAGAGTCTTAGTCCCAATGAGACTCTCTTTCAGAGTCCCAGTCTCAGTAGGATTCCTCACCAAAGTCACAATCTAATTGGACTCTCCAGTCATCAGATCTGACCAAATCTTCTAACGCGTGTGATCCTATAGATTTGAACCTAAGTCTGTAGCATAGGAACAGCTTTCTATACCAATTGATATAACCATCTAGCAATGGTACCCGACAATCGGATAGGTCGAAGTATTACAAAGCAATATTCTGGAACCTACTGGCATATGGTTACCATATAATTCATCCATTTGACCCTAATGCTCAAGGTGACCTAGGGTTTAACTGTCAATCCTAATTTAGTCGACCACATTATATTTCAATCTTTCAAATTTATCTCATAGATTATCTTGATCAAGATTTTTCTAAATTGAAATACACGGATGCATATCTCCTACTAATTCAGAGGGGTCAATTCCATCTTGACTCACAAACTGACTTGATAAGTACTTGACAGCACCCAGTATCCTTTCATCATTGAGTTAGAAACTCAGATGATATGATACTAAAGTTTAGTGAGTTACTTATAAGTCACCATGATGGTCTCAGGTCTGAGAGATACTTATACCCATACCCTTCACAAGCTACTCTTGACAGCAGAGTGCTCGACACATGATCACATTCGATGCGAATGTACTCCTACATTCCATCTGCATACCATAACAGTATCTCCACACTCTTTGATTAAGAGGACAACCAACTCATATGGCATACAACAACCTATACTCGATATTACTATCATCCTATTAGTAGCATATCATTTGGTCGTGAACACTTTTAAGGATTAAATAACAAATCTTCTTTTATTGTTTAATTATAGTCTTAAGGACTTCATTACTATATAAGAGTTCAAAGATGGATAATTTGTAATAAAAAATATGAAATAATTTTTATTAATCAAAATTTATATACTATTAAAAAGAATGAGCACAATCATCAACAGACTGATCATTGATTTTAGGATACATTTCTCAATAACTCCCACTTGAACTAAAGCCAATCGGTACAATATCGTATACCTATCTTCGATTTGTGGTCATCGAACTCCTTGATCCTGAGAGCTTTAGTAAATGGGTCGGCTAGGTTCTTCTTTTCATCGATCTTCTGAAGGTCGACATCACCTCGATCCACGATCTTCTGGATAAGATGATAGTCGTGCAGAAATGCTTGGTGCGCTGATGGGACCTCGGCTCCTTGGCTTGAGCAATGGCTCCAGTATTATCACAGTATAAAAAAATAGGGCCATCAACAGAGGGTGCCACTCCGAGCTCATCAATGAACTTCTACAACCATGCAGCTTCCTTCGCAGCATTGGATGCCATGATATACTCTGCTTTGCAGCATTTTCAGTAAATCACTCCACTATTTAGGATAAAAATATAACCTGACACACTCTTGCTTGTTGAGAATAGTGTCCCAAAGTCAATCGTCAGCCTGTTGATGGTTGTGCTCATTTTTGTATATGTACATGAATTATGAATTAATAAAAATTATTTTGACATTTTTCATCAAAAAATATTTCATCTTCTAATGAACTCCTATGTTGTGGTAAAGTCCTTAGGGCTATTTAGACTCGACAAAGGAGGATTTGTCGTTTAGTCCATAAATCTGTTCGTGACCAAATGATACGTTGTTACCAAGGACGACAACATATATCAAGCATAGGTCATTGTGCGCCATATAGGTTGGTTGTCCTCTTAACCAATGAGTGTGGAGACACTGGTATGGCATACAGGTGAGATGTAAGGGTACATCTGTACTGAACATGACCAACTCCGGAGTTATTTCTGCTGTCAAGATTTGCTCCGATGGAATATGGGTATAAATGTCCCTCCGACCTGAGACCGCCACGGTGACTTGCAAGCAACTCACTACACTTAGGCACTAGACTACCTGAATTTCTAATTCAGTGACGGAAGACTGCTGGGTGTAGTCAAGTACTTGACTTGTTGGTGCGTGTGTCAAGATGGGATTGACCACTCCAGTTTAGGAGCTGTGTACAGTCATGTTTCAATTTAGTAAAACCTTGGCTAGGGTAGTCTTTGTGAGGAGTCACAGGACTGTTTGAGTTGAGCACGATTCGGATGATCTAATCAGGGTGGACAGTTTAACCCTGAGTTGTCTTAAACATAGAGGTCAAAAGGATGAATTATACAGTAACCATATTCATGTAGGTTCTGAGTGTTGTGATTGCGACTATTCGACCTATCTGATCATCGGGTACTATTGCTAGATGGTCACTTCGATTAGTACAAAAATTGGTTCCTGTGCTACCGGCTTAGGTTTGAACCTGTGGGGTCATACACATTAGAGGTTCCTATCTGATCTGATGGCTGATGAAGAGTCCTAACGCTTGTGGACTATCAGTCCTACATGTCTGGGACTCTGTGATCGAGAATCAAGATTCTCTGATCACGAGTCTCACACATTTTGGGTATCGGGGTCAAGAGTCCCACTGGTTTGGGACTCTTCGATCAGGGTTACATATCGATGAATTCTGATGCTCGATTACCAATCAGATTTGGACTCAATATTTATGAGAGATTTAATTAGTGATTTAATCACTAATTAACTCAATTTGATTGAGTAATTATTTTTGGATCAAGTCCAATTGAATTGGATTCAGTTGGATTTGACCCGATTAGGTTAAGAGTTGACCTAATCGTCGAGATGGTTTGGTCCCTGATTTGATCAGGGATTGGGCTTAATCAATTTCTGATTTGATTAAAATTTTATTGAGCCTAATTAAGTCTAATTAAGTTGGGTTTAAATTAGACTAATTAGGCCTAACTTATTTGGTTCAATTAGGTTGGTTTAAATAATGAAACCACCTTGAACCATTCTCCCTGCGCCACCTCACTTCCACTATGCCCATTTGAATTCACAAGAAAGAAGTTCTCATGAATTTTTCCTCACGCAAAGCCCTCCTCACGCCCTACTTTAATGTGCCAAATGAGTGGATAAGGATGATTTGTTGGCCATTCAAATTCAAAACAAAGTTTGAATTTGAATGAGCAATCGATCTTAGCACCTTGACCTTATCCTCTTTTAGTGCTCCATTTATTACACGAGAAAATATTTCTCATGAAATCACTCACGCAGAAATTAAGCCACACCCTCCTCTTCTCACACCCTTAGTGGATAGGGATAAATTGGTTTCCATTTGAATTCAAAATTTGATTTGAATTCAAATGTGCAATTACTTATCTTTATCCTCTCATGTGGATAAGACGTTTGACATTATTTTAAAAGGAGGAGAAGAGTGGGGCATGTGCAAGAAAAATTTAGGAGAGAAAATCTGGGCATGAGGAATCCTTGTGTGCAAGGTGAAGGTCTATATCCTTTCGAGAGAAAAAGAAAAAAAAAATTTGGAGAGAAAATCTGGGCATGAGGAATCCTTGTGTGCAAGGTGAAGGTCTATATCCTTCCGAGAGAAAAAAAAAAGTATGCGCAGGGTTTCAGTGAGTTCTTCAGGGTTTCAGCCTGGAGTTTGGAAAGTGAGAAGGTGAGCTACGAGTATCGTGAGCCTACAAAATTTTAAAGAGATCTTCAACATCCTCTCAAGCATGTCTGCTGACGATCCAGAGTATCTAAAGAATTGACAGACATCGATCGAAGGAGTTCGATCAGTATCAGCCATCGAAAGGGCTCTACAACGAGCTAGCACTCGTGTGAAGTCGATCAGATCGGGAGCTTCGTGTGGATGATCCATAGAGACCAGACATACTGTGTGGCTGCATCACGATGATTAGACTCTCTCGATGGTGATCAGATTACGGTGATCTACTACCCGTGCAAAAGTATTGTGTTCTGAACACATTACAATAAAGTATTTACTGTTTAAATTTGAATTTCAAATTTAAATGCATGCATGCTATATATCATATTTAGATCCTAGTGTAGGATAAATTTTTATTAATTAATTAGATTAATTAATAATTTCTACTATAAAATAATGATTTTGAAAAAGTTTTAAAATTACCATTTTACCCCTGCACTGAATTTTCCCCACAAATGGTATCAGAGCAAGGTTCTTAGATATGATATATATATATTTACATGCGTAGATTAAGTTGTAATCTAAAAGTTTAAATTTGAAATTCAAAATTTAAAATTTAAAATTTGAATTTTGAAAGTTGTTCGAAATTCAAAATTCAAAAAATTTGAAATTCAAAATTTAAAATTTGAATTTTGAAATTTGAAATTCAAAATTCAAAATTCAAAAATTTGAAATTCAAAATTTTGAAATTTGAAATTTGAAATTTGGTTGAAATTTCAAATTTAAAATTCAAAATTTAAAATTCAAAATTTGAAATTCAAAATTTGAAATTCAAAAATTTGAAATTTGAAATTTGAAATTTGTTTGAAATTTGAAATTCAAAATTTAAAATTTGAAATTTGAAATTTAAAATTTAAATTTTGAAATTGGTATATTTAGATATACTTGATCCAAGTAGCAAGTAATCGAATTGGGTTGGTTGCCATGGCCGTCCGGTCATAGGAGAAAAGTAGGGTTTAAAGGCCTTCTCTTTCCATTCGATGGGGTCTCCTATGGCGGTGGGGGTGCCGATGCAATTATATCCCATACAGATGAAGTAGCGAAAGGAATATTCATGATTTATTTTGATTGAGTTATTTTCTGTTATGTAATTAGCAATAGGATTGCTATTTATGAAATGTGCTGATCTATTTGTGTAATGAGTCAACATATTTGGTGAATAGAAAATAAAACCTTTCAAATTTGAAAATTATTTTCGAAATCCCAAACCCTGACCCATCAGCCCAAATACTTAATTAAAAGAATTAAGTGTTGTCTAGTAGGTCTAGAATTATGAATTAAGACCTAAGACAATTGCATAAACTTGTGGATCAATGGGTTAGATGGATTAGGTCCATAATTGGATTAGACCTAAGGTTAGCTTAAAGAAATAGACAAAATTAGAGTAATTGGTCAAATCTAATCAAAAATTGAATTAGACTAGGTCAAGGATACTCTAGACTCAACTTCAATAGTTGTAGTTGAATGGGTCCATGTCTTTAACTAGACCAAGATGGACTTAATTCATGGCTACGCGGTGGAACCCTATTTACTAAGTTGATCAAATTAAAACTAATGAACCGGTTGGTGTCTAAGGTAAGTTTGGCAGTTTGACCAGTGGTTTTTAAGCGGGAGCTACTCGCAATGATTCGATCTCTGACGAGTTAATGGCTTATCCCCACCATTGATCTCACTTATCTGGCCAACCTGGTGAATTAGGTTTTGATTAGATCACTTGGTGATTAGGGCTCACCCATGTCATTAGGTAAATCAGTTTGACTGATTTAGGTGCTCCTAATGCCAGCTTTAAGTAAATCTTTTTTAATCTAACTTGGTGAAGTCAGTGGGAGGATTGAAATTGGCTGGATATTTTCTTCTCATCTATTCTTTAATAAAATCTTCAAAAAAATAAAATTATTAGGTCCTAAAAATGATTAAGTTATATTGATAACTAAGTCATAGTCTCCCATTAAGTGAGTGATAATGAGTCCATTAGTTTAATAATCATTGGAGGCCCAAAGGCCTGGTGCTTATTGACTAATGAAATTATCATTCATAGTATGATAATTTGGTTTGAGTCTTTCTGATGGTGGTTAGGTTGGCCGACCAAAGTCGGGTTTGATCATTTATTGGTCTGATTCACTAAATCAAATCATGTTAATGGTTGGACCTAACCAGATTTTTTCAGTGGAGGCCAAAGCCTACTGTTAGGTTCTGAGGCAAAATTAATTACTAGAAGTTGTTTAGAGAAACAACTGGTTATGAACCTACCCATAGATGCACATGGGTTGACCAACCAAAGTTGGGCTCGTGTGTAGTCTATGTGGATTCTAGTACCCACTAAGGAATTAAAGTAATTCCTCGAATTGGAGGTTGAGGTTACCAATTCATAAAAATACTGGGAGAAACTTTAGACTAAAGTTTAAGTCTTTAGTATTAATAATTTATGTACTAATATAGGTCTGATTTTCCTTTATGCAGCTATGGCCACTACCCTGTCACTCCAGTCATTATTAGATAATGACAAGCTCATGGGACCTAATTTCGATAGCTGGTATCAAAAATTAAAAATCATCCTTGAGCATGAGTGGATCCTTTATATAGTAACGGATCCGGCACCTGAGGAGCCAGCCCTGAACACTAGAGGGACGGTCCGAGACACTTACCAGAAGTGGCTCAATGATCACACCAACGTTCGATGCATAATGCTGGCAGCAATAAATGATGAGTTCAGTCGCAGGTTCAAGAATGCCCAGCCACAGGAGATGCTTCAAATGTTGAATGACTCTTTTGGCACGCCTGACGACGTTGAAAGGCACAAAACTAGTTGTGCCATTTTTAATGCTTGGATGAGGGATGGAGCCTCAGTCACTGATCATGTACTGTACATGATCGAAATGATTGAGTGCCTAAGTAAACTGGATTTTCCCCTGCACGAGCAGCTCGATAAAAATACGATCTTTAATTCTCTGCCCAAGTCCTTCCTTCCCTTCCTTACTCATTTTCGAATGACAAAGCCTGCAGTGAACTACCATGGCTTGTTGGGGTTGCTGCAGAACTTTGAGAAGGATCACCAGCTCCATAAGGAGTCGGTGAATATTGTGGGAGGGTCTTCTTCTGGTCGTCGACCCTTTAAGAAAGGGAAGAAGAACAAGAAGAAGAAGAATAAGAAGGTGCAGCTGCATGCTGGGACGTCTGCACAGGGTCAGACCAAGAAGCGCAAGCCCGATCAGAGCCAGGCAGAGTGCTTCTTTTGCAAGAAGCAGGGGCACTGGAAGAGGAACTGTCCTCTATACATTGCCTCACTGGACCCAAACAGGCCAAAGAAGAAGCAAGGTACTTATATGATAACACCTTGCAACTTTTTCATTTGTGATACTACTGCCTGGGTATTGGATACCGGAAGCCCTTATCATATTTGCAATTCGATGCAAGGTCTACAGGTCAGTAGGAGATTTGATGAAGGCGAGAGGTTCCTGAACGTTGGAGATGGAAGCAAAGTTCTAGTTCTAGCATTAGGAATCATGAACCTTGTAATCAATTCTCGAAATGTAATTCTGAGTGAATGTCACTATTATCCAAGCTTTTTATTAAATATTATTTCTGTAGGCTTTTTGGCCATGTACGGTTATCAATTTTTAATAAAAAAAAATATTTGCAATATCATTTTGAATGGTGTTACAATGTTTGTTGGACAACTTAATAATGAAATTTACTTTCTATCACAACCTGTTAATGTAGTTCAAACCTTCGATAAATGCCCTAGAATAGATAATATGTCAGAAGTCTATCTTTGGCACTGTAGGCTAGGTCATATCAATAAGAACAGGATAAACAGGTTGGCTTAAAAAGAAATTCTTGAAGTAGGTGATTGTGAATCACTTCCAACCTGTGAGTCCTATCTTCTTGGTAAAATGACCAAGTCACCTTTTACTGAAAAAGGTGAGCGAGCTAGTGAACTCTTGGCTCTGGTACATTCTGATGTATGTGGACCCATGAGCTCAAGTGCAAGAGGTGGATATTTCTACTTCATAACCTTCACAGATGACCTATCGAGGTATGGGTATGTCTATTTAATGAAGCATAAGTCGGAGTCATTTGAAATGTTCAAACTATTCCAAAATGAGGTAGAAAAATAAACTGAAAAGTGTATTAAAACTCTTCGATCTGATCGAGGAGGTGAATACCTTTTCAATGAGTTTCTGACATATCTTGGGGAGAATGGGATTCTCTCTCAATGGACTCCTCCTGGAACACCACAGCATAATGGTGTATTTGAAAGGAGGAATCGGACCTTGTTGGACATGGTTCGATCCATGATGGGGTTTGCTGGTCTGCCGATCTCCTTCTGGGGATATGCACTCGAATCGACTTGTTACCTTCTAAATAGAGTTTCAAGTAAGTCTGTAACCAAAATACCATATGAGATATGGATAGGACGTAAGCCAGTACTCTCGCACCTTAGGGTTTGGTGGTGTCCGGCTTATGTTAAACGTTTAATTACGGACAAGCTAGGACCTAGGTCTGACAAGTGTAATTTATAGGATACCCAAAAGAGACCAAAAGATATTATTTCTACCTGGCTGATGAGCAAAAGATGTTTGTCAGACTTAAGGCAATCTTTTTGGAAAAGAAGTTCCTTGATGAAGGGACTATTGCTTCTAAGGTCGAACTTGATGAAGTTCGATAGGTGGAAAAACCAATACAAGTTGCTGAACCTGAATCAGATTTGATTAGATCAGATCTGGAGCCCATTGTTCAAGCACCCTTAAGGCGATCTGGTAGAGTACCATGTCAACCGGACAGATACTATGATTTCTTGGTCTGGGATGACGATCCTATCAAACTTAATGAAAACGATGAGGATCCGATCACCTACATGGATGCAATGCAGAGACCCGACTCTGAGAAATGGCTAGAGGCCATGAAATCCAAAATGGAGTCCATGAAGGTCAACGATGTGTGGATATTGGTTGACCCACTCGAAGGAGTAAAATCCATAGGGTGTAAGTGAAACTTCAAGAGGAAGAGGGGCGTAGACGGAAAGGTGGAAACCTATAAAGCCCGTCTGGTTGCCAAGGGATATCGTCAATGTTATAGTATAGACTATGACGAGATATTTTCTCCTGTGGTAATGCTCAAATCCATTCGGATTATACTTGCGATAGCTGCCCATCTGGACTATGAAATCTGGCAGATGGATGTGAAGACAGCTTTCCTAAATGGAGAGCTGGATGAAGAGGTGTATATGATACAACCTGAAGGATTCACATCCACTGATGAGTCTAAGGTGTGCAGACTATAGAGGTCCATTTATGGACTTAAGCAGGCATCCCGAAGTTGGAACATACATTTTGATAGGATGATCAAGACGTATGGCTTCATTAAGAACGGAGAAGAGCCCTGCATTTATAAGTGGGCTAATGGTCCAATAGTGATATTTCTTGTATTGTATGTGGATGATATTCTCTTAATCGGGAATGATGTCCCTGCATTACAGGGAATAAAGATTTGGCTATCGTCACAGTTCTCCATGAAGGATCTGGGAGAAGCTTCCTACATCCTAGGGATGAGGATCTATAGGATAGATCTAAAAGGTTGCTTGATTTATCCTAGTCTACGTACATAGATACTATGCTGAAGAGGTTCAGCATAGAGAATTCCAAGAAAGGCTATCTACCGATAGACCATGGAATTTCTCTCTCGAAGAGGGATTGTTCGACAACACCTCAAGAGAGAGAGAGCGTATGGGTAGGATTCCATATGCTTTGACAGTGAGATCTATCATGTACGCCATGACATGTACATGACAGATGTGGCATACTCACTAGGGGTAGTGAGTAGATACTAATCTGATCCAGAAGAGAATCACTAGAAGGTTGTTAAAACCATCCTGAAGTATTTAAGAAATACTAAGGACCAGTGGCTTGTTTATGGTGAATCAGACTTGAGACTTATAGGGTTTACAGACTCTAGTTTCCAGTCTGATCACGATGACAGCAAAAGTGTGTCGGGATTTATTTTTACCCTTAATGGTGGGGCTATCTGCTAGAAGAGTTCCAAGCAACACACAGTGGCTGATTCAGTTTGCGAGGTGGAGTATGTCGCTGGCATCAGATGCTGCCAAAGAAGCGGTATGGCTGAGAAAATTTATCATCGAGCTCGGAGTAGCACCCTCCCTTGTTGGTCCAGTTCTACTCTACTGTGACAGCTCTAGAGCCATTGCTCAGGCGAAGGAACCCAAGGCACAATAGCGGACGAAGCATATTCTACGCCGCTTACCCATCTCATCCAGAAAATTATGGATCGAGGTGACGTCGACCTTCTGAAGATCGACGGAAAGGAGAATCTGGCCGACCCATTCACTAAAGCCATTACGGTGAAGGAGTTCGATTACTACAAGTCGAAGATGGGTATTAGATACTGCACCGATTGGCTTTAGGCCAAGTGGGAGATTGTTGGAATAGTGTCTCAAAGCCAAATCGTCAGTCTGTTGACGGTTGTGCTCATTTTTATATATGTACATAAATTATGAATTAATAAAAATTATTTTGGTATTTTTCATCATAAAATGTTTCATCTTCTAATGAACTCCTATGTTGTGGGTGAAGTCCTTAAGACTATTTAGACTCGATAAAGGAGGATTTGTCGTTTAGTCCTTAAATCTGTTCGCGACCAAATGATACGTTGTTACCAAGGGACAATGTTTATCAAGCATAGGTCATTGTGTGCCATATAGGTTGGTTGTCCTCTTAACCAATGAGTGTGGAGACACTGGTATGGCATACAGGTGAGATGTAAGGGTACATCTGCACTGAACGTGACCGACTCCGGAGCTATTTCTGCTGTCAAGATTTGCTCCGATGGAATATGGGTATAAATGTCCCTCCGACCTGAGACCCACGGTGACTTGCAAGCAACTCACTGCACTTAGGCACTGGACTACCTGAATTTCTAATTCAGTGACGGAAGGCTGCTGGGTGTAGTCAAGTACTTGACTTGTCGGTGCGTGTGTCAAGATGGGATTGACCACTCCAGTTTAGGAGCTGTGTACAGTCGTGTTTCAATTTAGCAAAACTTGGCCAGGGTAGTCTTTGTGAGGAGTCACAGGACTGTTTGAGTTGAGCACGATTCGGATGATCTAATCAGGGTTGACAGTTTAACCCTGAGTCATCCTAAACACAGAGGTCAAAAGGATGAATT